>NC_046658.1:45078409-45087162 GCF_010883055.1 Belonocnema kinseyi
CTTTACGGTCTTTGCCTTCTTTGGAGCTGGTTCGCCTGTGAAAATCCACTGTTTGGATTGTTCCTTTGTCTCAGGAGTATAATGGTGTATCCATGTTTCATCCACAGTCACAAATCGACGAAACTACTTGCTTCTACGGGCCTTCCTGAACGTGGTTCGTCACTTATTGATGTACGACCACGCTTAAATTCATTTACCCAGTTATAAACCGTTGCTAAGGCAGGGGCAAATGTGCCATGAACTGAGTCCAATTCATTTTTTATCTCATATGGAGTTAAACCCTTTAAATGAAAATGTTTGATTACCGCTCTGAACTCGTTTTTTTCCATTTTTCTTAACCAACAATTTTTTTTTCAATTGGTTATAAAAACACGTAAACTCAGAAGATGTGGACTGTGACTGCACCATATATTTAGTCGGGAGTGGTGCTAACTGAAAACAGATGATTTGGAGCGATTCGCGCGCCATCTGTTGGTCATTCTAAGGACTTATTGAACTACCCTCGTACTAAGAAATCTAGGTGGCCGTTTTAATCAAGGAAAAGAATTTCCGGTCATTTCCCGGCTCGCAAAAAATTATTGAATTATTTTTATTCTTTGGAATTCTTTCCTTTTCCAATTTTCTGTAAAAGCCTTAGTTGCTGAGATGCACCCCTAAACGCTTTATATTTCTTGAGAATATTTTTGGGCTCTTAGATTCTTTGAAATATTTTTGTAAACTATTTGGATTACTTTGAAGTTGTGAATTCTGATGAGCATAAAAATTGCAAGTGGTTAACTTCCCTCAAACTTTTGAAATTATATTTTAATTTGCAAGGCACAGTCTAGTAGCGAAAAAATAATAAAATATTTTAGGATTTAAAAATACATGTAGGATAAATTTAGACAGTGAAGTATTCGAACCTTCACTCCACTATTTTTATAAAAATTATATTTTTTTTAAATAATGTTTGAAATTTCGCTAAAATTCTAAAATAGCAAGAATTTTTCTCAACTTATTTATATAGTATTTCGAAAATTTCTCTTTTAAAAGAAACCAGATGAGGAATTAATTTAACTTTTTCATTAAACTAAATTCTGAATTATTTAAAAATTTATTTACTTTTTAAATTTATTTACTATCTCGAAAGTGTCCCTTTTTAAAAAAGCAACCGTAAAAGAAATTAATTAATTTTAACATAATAATAAATATAATAATCTTCGGCCCTCATTAATTTTAATATTTTCGGCGTGCATAGACAGCCCCGAGTCAGCTATAGATATGGCTGGCGAAGGCAAGCGCGAGAATCAAGAAACAGAAAATCACCGGCTCTTTCGGTTTAGCTTTCGCCTTGGCCCCACCCCTCCCGTAGACGTAGGCAAGGACGCGGTTGCCATAGAAACATCGAAAAGTTGAAGAGGGCAGCACCTAGAGGCATGCAAAAATGTAGTTAGGTATATATATTGTTCTCCCACTCCGAACTCCCGTGCCGCATCTATGCTTATAATATCTTTGACGCAATTGCACAACTCACGTTGAAGTGTCCACAACTGAGACAGCGACAGCTAGTCTCGGTTTAGGCAACTTCGTCGAAAATTTGTCCAAATATGGGACATTAAAATATTCAATACTTATCGAAGAAAATCACTAATAAAGTTATGAATTTTAATTTTAAACTTATTAAAAATGTGAATAAACATTACTTTTTCTTTTAGTGTAGAAAATTTCAATAATATAATGCTGTAAAAGTTACACGGAAAGTTGTGAAATGCAAAAGAAAATGGCGAATTTTGTAGCAGTTCATTCACATATTTTGAGGAATATTTTTTATGATTTTTTCCTAAATGTATAATTTGTCAGGATAATAACAAATAGTGGTAACAAATCTAAAAGAATTACGAAAATAATAGAACACTTTACTTTTATAATTTATGTCCAAATATAAAAGATGATACTCAACGATATTTATTATTGTCCCAGTATTGGACATACTTTTTACGTTATTTCAGTAATAATCGGTTTACCTGACTTTGCGTAGGAAAAATATTCGATATCATATTTTTGTGTACAATGTTTAGAGAATATTTTCAGAATAATATCATTACGATACAAATTAAATGTCCCAGTAATGGTGATAGTCCCAATAATTGTGAAGCTTCGTTATAATTTGAATATATAAAAAAATGTGAAAAGCAATATTTGATGCTATAATTAATTTATTTCTAACATTTTATAAATGTCAAATGGAATTTCAACAGCTTAAAATGACATAAAAAGCAAGAAAATTGGAGTCACGTTTACTGGGGTGTTTACCTTAATTCTGTTTAGGGTATATAATGTGTAGAAATTATTTTGTGTAGAAAAAACTTTATCAGTATACTTTATGTACAATATATTATGTTTACAATACATTTGTATAGAAAAGGCGTTTCCACAAAGAAAATTCACTTGAAAATAAAATTACTGAAATTTTAAATTAACAAAAAAAAATGAAACCGTCGAAAATTTTCATTAACGAAATGGAAATATTTAAGAATTGCCAGAATTACATAATTTTAAAAATCTCCAATTTTGCACGATTAGTAAATTCTCGATATTACGAAGTCTCATAAATTCCGAATTAACAAAGTTTTAAATTCCCGACCAAAAATACAATTTTATTTTTTTATCTGTTAAAATAATAATTCATTTTACAGGTATTACATGCATAGCTTTAAAATTTTAAGAACTCGCTTAAAAATTTCAATCAATGCAGCCTACCGTATGTGAGATTTTATTTGGGGCATACAAAATTGCGGGAATTCACTAATTTTATGAAGTTCAAATTTCGGGATTTTGAAAATTCTAGTTTTGAAGTTTCCGAAATGTGATTTTCTTTTTAATTTTCGTAGTTTTTATGACTTTTACTTTAGAAAAATTTCAATTTCATTAATAAATATTTTTGGTAGTTTCATTAGCTTCGGTGAATTGAAATTTCGGAAAATTTTCACCCGTTAGTTATATTTTCGGTATTTTTACAAATTTGGGATTTTTAGTTTTTAGCAAAATAATGTCATCTCGTAGGACTAGCTTTTCAGACGATAAAACTATTAATGTGTAAAGAATTTGATATTTTGAGGCATTTATTTTATATTACATATAAAAAATTAAGTTTTTCTGTATGATGGGATAGTTTAGCTAGGATGAAACTTGCGTAAAAAGTCCTTCCCCATATTACTATAATTCTTAATGAATCGGAACAAATCAAAGGTGATATTTTTGAGAAAATTCACTTTGTTTTTTTTTTTTAATGTACACGATTATGGTAATTTAAAAAATATTTAAGTATATTTAAAGAAAATGGAAGAGTGCCGACAAAGGTGCAGATTACACTGCAATTTGCTGAACAAATTGAATTATATAATGTTTTTCCTAATATTTTTGCATGATTCATCCAAATATTCCAGCAATCCTTAGTTCATGAAAAAATTTTTCGCTGAAAAGCATAAAATAAGTGTCTCATATTTTGCTTTGGAAAATAATATATTTCAGCCCCAATCTATCGGCCAATTGATTAAATTTTCCAAGCACTTCCTAGCCACGTCTACCCTACTTGAAAATTGAAAATTGAACAATTTCAGTTTTAAAGCGTTTAAAACTATTTAGTCTCAAATCATAAGAGCTTAAAACTATTGATATAAATTCTAAAGCTGCGCAGAGTATTATTGTATTTTTTTATATATGAAATTTGAACATAAATGTTATCTAATTTAAGCTGTATGCAATTTTTACTAGAGATAAGCTGATGCCATTGATAACGAGTATAATAAAATTCGACATGAAGTATAATGCGGAAATCCAAGGATGCGATCTTAGCCTAGAAATAGATCACCTTGCTCTGCTGAATGAACACTTGGATTCTACCAATTATTCAAGGGTCTGCAATTATCTTTCATGCTGTGCTGCCTACAGGTAAAAATGTCACCGTTCACATATAAATAAATTAGATAATTACACATTTAATTATTGTAGTGACGAAATTGAGCGTCGGCAGATTCTTCAATCAGTGGCAGATAATTATTTAAAATTCGGTGATTACTGCAAAGCGACTTTGGTGGCAATGCAACTTCAGGATTTTGATTTAATTTCCCAGTGCTTCACTACATGCCCAGATCCGTTAATGAGAAAGCAGTTGGCATTTCTAGTTTCCAGGCAACAGGTATTATATAATAGCAAAATATACAAATTTTCAATCAATTGAACAGCTATTAATAAGCTATTAATACATAGTTGCTATATTATACATAATCAATTAATCACAATATTAACAATATTATGCATTTGAATGAAGTAATATGATGCAAACTCCTGTTATAAAAAAACAAGAATCCAACTACCAAATTTGGATCACAACGAACAAACAAAAAATCCTATTTTTTCAGATTGCAATAGGATTTTTTGCTTTTGTTTTTTCGTTGTGGTTAAAATTTGGTCGTTGGATTCTTGTTTGTTTTTTTTTTAACAGGAGTTTGCATCAATTTCATTATTGAGCGTTAAATAGGATTGTTAATTTGAATTTTAATCTAATTTAAATTTCTTAAATTTTGTAGTAATATAAATTTAGTAGTGAACGGAGATTACAAATTAGACTTCTGATTCTGGATTTTGAGATACATATTATAGTGAAAACATGAATTTGTGACGATAATATTGACTAAATATAACCGGGGGCCATCCGCAAAAAAATTAATTAGATGATTGAAAAAAAATTACCTCTAAATATTCCAAAAAAGATTATAATGTAATTATTGATGTTGAGATAAGTTGCATAACTTACAAGGGGTAAGAGAAGAGTTTTACAACCTCCGATTAATTTTCATTTAGATTATGATTTGACCCTACCTATGATAACAAAATTATACGAAACGTACACATTCGCTCATGAATAGTACTATATTATAGGCCACATTTATTGATAAGTGTCGGAAGCTGAAAAAAATATTAAAGAATTAAGTTGATCGAGATATGCACTTCATTCAAATTTCATTTACCTTCTAAAATATTCTTAAAACATTGTCACAAAAATATTAAGGTAGATGCACTGGTAGTCGTCACTGCATTAGTTATCATCAGATGGCCCAGTATTTTTCCAGTATTTTTCGTATAAAAAGATTCGCTGTTGCCGCGTGTGATAAAATTTGTGATTTTAGGTAAGTTTGAATATCTTTTAATCAAATAAGTATACTTTTCTCATGTTAATACTTGATTATGTGTCTGACCATATCTAACGCATTTGCATGATTTGAATTTTAATCGTGAATAAAAATTGATTCCAATCAAATATCATGTTAAGTAATCAAAATTCTGTTTTTATATATCTACTTTAATCGGTTAAGACTTTTGTGAAAATAAAAATTGAGTTTTAAATAAAATTATAAGCATTTTCAATTTTCAATTTGGCCTAAGGTGAAGATTACTAGTGCATTTACCTTACGTCCAATATTTTTCCTAGAAAAAATACATTCTACATAAAATATTAAATATAGCGAATAAAATATTTTCTACTTAGAATAGATTCTACACGCAGTGAAATTATTATTGTTTTCATTGAAATACTGATTGTGCTTCATGCAAAATATTCTGGGTGAAGATATTTTGATAAACCTTAGATTTGGAAGAACTATAAAATTAATATAAAACACCACATATTAATAAATTAAAGAATCAGGTGATACTTCCCAAAAATAGGGTGATAATACTATTTTTTTCAAATAATTTTTAAAATTATAATAATTCCATTGTAAATTATCATTGCATAAAACAAAATACATATAATACATATAATACACAAATTTTTATTAACCAAATTCTCAAGCATATTCGGCAAAATATATCCATATATATAGTTGTATATTTTAATACTTGTAAGCAGAATATTTTCGGTTATGATCATAATTTTCTTAAGATTATATTTTTTTATGCCTTACTTACTAGGTCTTATTTTCGATATAAAGCTAATTTTTGTTATTCACAAAGGGTATTTATCTTAAGTAATAGATCTTAAATTGTCGGTATATTGGACCAGTATACCGACAATTTAAGATCTATTATTTGAATTTTTTACCTGGTCGACACTCACTAACATCAACTAATGTATTCATTTTAGTCCGCTGTATGAAAAGAAGGCTTTATGAAGTATAAGAAGACGGGATTCGAGCGGGAAAAAAATAGTCAATCAAAATAAAATATAAATTACAAATACTTTTTTATTCGAATAGACTAATCAAATCAGGAATCGATAGACACGTATATTCATAATAATTTTAAAAATACATTTCAGTAACAAATATCACAACAAATAATTTTTATTTGTTGATATTTCTAAAGTGGTTAATATTTGTAATTTTTTATGCAATTAGTGTTACTTATTTTGCCGCAAGTGTCTTAGCATTTTGTTGAGATGCAAGGATGCTTTTCAGGCTATTAACCAGTGAAAGCTTGGCACCTACAAGAGCGCCGATGATAAGGACGATTAGCTTAAGAGAATATTCCAGGTATAACCGTAGCAACTCTCTTATAAGGTGTCTATACATTTTTTTCTATTCATTCTCCTTGGCTATTATGTTTTTGTCGGCTAGTGTCGAAAACTCGATAACGAATATGGCTCGTTGTTAGAAGTCAAGGAGAACTATGTCTGGACTCGAATGCGCAAAACAAACCATTTTCGATGATATGAAGTGGCAGTATATGCGGCACTTATTCTCGCTAATTGATTCGATTTCCCCAAGAGCTTTTAGCGGCGATGAAACGAAGATGGTAATAAAGCACTCTAAGTGCCGCATCAAGCCTTTAGATATAGATCGTCCCCACATGAGTTGGACAACTAGATAGTATATGTTTGAGATGCTTGGCGCGTGCATGACATGCTCTGCAGCTATCATCCGGAATGCCTTAGCTCAAAATGTGGCGACATGATGCTAAAGTGGAAATATCGCCATCTTGACATACTAAAATGAAAACCTCCGTATCCGACTTCAGTCCAGGTGATTTTAGGAAAGCAAACTTTAGCTTACACGGCATCAAAAAATCCTTCACATTTCTATGGAAGATGCCACGCATCCTCTTGTCGAGGTGCTGCTGACTGACGTTTCTCTCGTGTGCTTTCCTAATCCGAGCTTTCAGCAGTGCTTCAGCAGCCTCCTGTCCCGCTTCGTACAGAAACGATCCTTTGCCCAGTTCTTCGTGCTTCCTGACTATTTAAGGAAGAGATTCCTGTCTATTAGCAACTATATGTCCTACACCAAAAATGATCCTGTTGTGAAGACATTCAAGATTCAGTATTCCGCGACCAGCTTGACGGCGTGATATGTAGAGTGGCGGAAATGAAGCCTTAAGGTGCATTTTTCTGTCCATGTGCATAACCTTTCGTCTCCCAATATCAAGAGAACTGAGCTCGTCCTTCGTCCATGAAACCACTCCAAATGAATAGAGTACTACCAGAATAACAAACATGTTTGTAGCAGATAATTTTTTCCCCGCCGACAATTAGGAAGACCAAATGTGCCGGATGAGACTTTGTATCTGCTTCGGAGAGTCTCCTTTACAGATGTCACATCTTGAATGCGGCTCTGTGTCACGCCCAGGTATGTATAGATCTCTCCACTACCAAGGTGTCGTATAGCGCTTCAGTCGATGATATCAGCCCGTGCAGAAATTTCGTAAACGCTCTAGTGGGGCCTTGGCTAGTTTTCCCTATCTCTAGTCGGGCTCTAAGGGGGTAACTAGTCTGGGCTCCATCTAGAACATAACGCTGGGGCCACGCGGCCCTACTAGATTTCCTAGTAGGGTTCTATTGCGGTCAGCCCGCCTACAATTAAATTAAAGAGAAGATCCCCTGCGAATCTCCTACAGGATACTGTTTTTTTTTAAACATTTTAGGTAATTTTAACACCAACTATTGCTATACTTCATTCAACTATATTTCATTCTTAAACATTATATTACAAATAAAATTTCTAACGCTACGGGGTTTCGAACCTACATACCTATACCTAAATCTATCGCCTAACAGTCGCGAGTCTTAACCACTGTCCGAAACCGAAAAGTTGAAACTCGATGAAAAAGCCATCCTCATAACCTGCAGCTCAAAAGAGCTAAAACACACAATTTTAAACTCTCTTTTTAAAATTAAATATTTATTATTATACGACATAACTTAAATGTAAAATATACAAACTATTAACAATAATATCAATAAAATCATTTTTAAGTAAATAAATGTAGAATATTTTGTTTTTCCCGTTGTAGACTACTTTACAACTTTGTACACTTCTTTAACTTTAACTGAAAAATATGTACATGGCTCCGAAGAAAATATTCATCAGTGCCTTAAATCAAGTTTTCGAGAATAGCGAGTTTAAATTTTATAATATTTAATATTATATATTTTTTCAAACGAGAAGGATGAACGTTGACAGAATTGTCGAATTTTGAAGAAAATGATTCAGTTTTGAGCCAGATAGTATAATTTTTGACAAAAAAAAAGAACCATTAACAACAAATTTCATTGTAGGCGTCGCGACTAGAAAGAATAAGTATACACACATATTCATGTACACACAGAAAAATACGCACGTTCATATACACACACACACATACATATATATATATATATATATATACATATGTATACATATACATCCCCTCTTGTGTGTTTATTTTAGGTCTATATCTTTGAATTTACAATAAAAAGCGAGCCCCCCCCCGCCCCCGGTTCAAAATCTCGGCATTATTTT
>NC_046658.1:45087262-45089095 GCF_010883055.1 Belonocnema kinseyi
TCGAGCCTAACCTAGAAATAAATCTAACCTAGCCTAACCTAACCTCACGAAACGCAATTAAACTGATTGTGTTGTCCCGTTGTGTTTGCGGTACCGTTTCAACGGTCATCAAAAAAGAATATAACAATGTTAAAGTGCTTCTTGAAAAAGTTAATTACACGAATCACAAATGGCAAATATGTGGTGATCTCAAAATCATAACAATGATATTAGGCCAACAATCGGGTTTCACGAGAGAGCCAGGCTTTATATGCCTGTGGAATAGCAGAGATCGAGCCAATCATTATAGCAAAAAACATTGGCCTTTAAGAGATTCATTAAAACCTAGTTCTCATAATATCATCAACCAAAGCCTCGTTGATTCAGACAAAATTTTACTACCACCCCTCCACATAAAGCTTGGGCTCATAAAGCAATTTGTCAAGGCGTTAGTCAGAGATGGACAATGCTATACGTATATATCCCTTAAATTCCCTAATGTTTCAGACGCTAAATTGAAAGAAGGAGTCTTTGATGAACCACAGATTCGAATACTGACAAGAGATACTAATTTCGTGAACCACATGACGAAAATTGAAATGGACTCTTGGGAAAGTTTTAAAGCAGTAAACGCAAATTTGCTCGGTAACAAGAAAAGTCCAGACTACGAGAAAATTGTTGCGAAAATGATAAGAAACTATAAAAAGTTAGGCTGCTTGATGAATTTAAAACTTCACTTTCTAGATTCCCATCTGGATAAGTTTCCAAAAAATGTTGGTGATTTCAGCGAAGAACAAGGGGAACGTTTTCATTAAGACATAAAAGTGATGGACCAACGATATCAGGGTAGATTGGACGAGGTCATAATGGCTGATTTTTGCTGGATGTTGAAAAGGGAAACGAATGTAGGGCTTAAACGTGAGCGTGACCCTTTGCATAGTTCCTTCGAAGAAAAAGGGACACGTTATAGCAGACAGAAAATAGACTGAAGTAGGTCTATAAATCAATTTAAGAACGATAAAAAGCAATATAAAATGTAAACACGAAAGATAGTATAAATATATCCCTTAAGTTTAAGAAAAGCAGAGAGAAAAAAATTTTGAATAAAACTCTTATTCATTTGCATGTTTAAGTTACAGTTCTACATTTTAATTGATACAAACATTGTCAGGTTAATTGAAATGGGGTCAATTCTACTTGTAGTTCTAAGTTTCTTCAAATGAGTAATGTGCGTCTAAATTTTTAACCACCTGTAGTAAAATGAAATGAATTTTATTGTGTTACAACGGGAACACTTAAGTTGTGTTGCGTTACGCAAAATTTCGTTAGGTTCTGTTAAGTTAGATTCATTTGTAGGTTAAGATCGAGTTAACCTATTAAATATAGCACACATTTAAGATTGAGAACCGTACGCTTACATAGCTACACGTGTGTTTGAATTTCATTCGGCTAGGTTAGTTTAGGTCAGGTTTTGTTATGTTAGGATAGGTTAAACCTCTATGTAGGTCAAGCCGAAGCTGAATGAAACGGTACCGCAAACACAACGGAACAACACAATGAGTTTAATTGTCTTATGTGAAGTTAAGTTAGGTTAGGTTATGTTAGGTTAGGTCAGTTTTTTTTTGGTTAGGATAGGTTTGACCTCTTTGCAGGTTAAGCCCAAGTTGATTGAAACGGTACCGCAAACACAACGGGACAACACAATGAATTTAATTGCGTTTCGTGAGGTTAGGTTAGGTTAGGCTAGGTTAAATTTATTTCTAGGTTAGGCTCGAGTTGACCCATTCAATGTAGCACACATTTGCTACTGGGAAAATATGCTTCCAGAGCTTTACGTGTAGTTCAATAAATTTC
>NC_046658.1:45089195-45094914 GCF_010883055.1 Belonocnema kinseyi
ACCTATAAGTTTTTACTGGACTAGATATTCCGATATGGGCCCAACCAGTTTTTTGTAGACTAGATATTCTGATAGGGGCCCCATCAGAACCCAACGCCAAATAGGGAAAGATGTGGAAATTTCTGCACGGGAGGGTCTTCGAGGATGCCATTGAATTTTCTTCGCTTCGAATAAACCAGGGCGCCTTTTTCTAAACCAAACTCATTTCCAATCTCCTGAGAGTATTCCTCGTCAATCTCAAGAGTTATAGGTGCAGCTTCCCTAAAGAAGACAGATAGAAAGTCTATGGAAGGTCGACTCGAATGCTTTCAGATAATCAATCCAGGTTATCGACAGGTTGCGCTGTTAGGAAGTTGCGTCTTTGTAGACACATCTATCGATAAACAGGTTCTCCCGGCATTCTGTTACACCTTTCTTTGAACCGCGTTGTTTGTACATTTCTTGTCGCAAAGTTCCAATGTTCTGTACAATTCTATGAGTTATAATAACAGTGAAAATGTTATACAGTGTGTTTAACTTCTTCAACCAGAAGGTCTTGATACCATCTGGTCCCAGATCGGAATAGTTCTTCATGCCTCTTAATACTTTTTTTACATCCTCGGAAGTGATGGATGTGCATTATTCATCATATTTTATGAGGGCATTGCGAAGCTCCTTGAATCTATTTATGTTCTTTGAGTTTTCTTCCAATGAATGATGAACTTCGTAGATTTCTCTTCAAAATGCTTCGACTTGCTCTTATTTAGATGGTCGGCAGTAACAGGAGGATCTTTAAAGAATCGAGATCGGTAGAGAAAAACTGTTGGTTTTCTCTGACTTACCTCTCTTTTCGCTATAGTACTAATGTCTTGCCCAGCCTATCTTTGTGGTGAGTTGATATCTTCGTATTTTGGTCTTATGATCAGCCGTTGCTTTTGGTTTAATGTTTTCGTTTGCAGCTATCGCTGCTAGAGGTCCAGAGGTCAGATTCTTCGGAAAAATCTTCACAAAGCTCGTTATCCAATTCAGCCAGATCTTTGGACTTGAGAGAAACCTGAATGTTCATATTTTGCTGAGTCCTGAAGCAAAAAGTCAGCAAAAAAAAATTCTCGCTACAACCAGATTCTGCGGATTATATTTTTACAACACACATCCTTACATAATTCATTTTAAACAATATTATTAAATTATAATACATTACATATAATATAGTCGCACGCATTTAATGATATTAACGCGTTTAAAAATCGAAAACGCCGTGACGGGTTTCAAACTATCTACTCTAAGTTTAACGCGTTCCATCGGGAACGACTAGACCTTACGGCTAGATTAATACTTAGCCTATCGAGAAGAAAATCTCGGCTAAAAATTTAAAGTACGAGTACGTCAGGCTCGTCCAAAAAATATCTGGTCCCCGTTCATCGAAATTTCGTATTTTAACATTTTATTAATAAACGGTCTTATAAATTTCGAGGGAGTAAATGAAAACATCGGATTGTTTTTTATTAAAAACTTTGTAACCTTTAAACCCTAAATTATATAATTTTCGATATTTTAGATTTGTGAAAAATTTAACATTAAAAACTTACAAATTAAATTTATGCAGAATCTACTAAACTAAATTAGGTTAGAATTGAATGAATAAAATCAAACATGTAAAACTAATCCTTATATTTGAATACTTTTTGAAGTCCTACAATATTAACCGAAACTGAAAAATGTTAAAGTTTCTACGGGGGATTTGGCTTTAAACTTCAGCCCTGACAATGTGAACGTCCCTAGCGATTCTCATTTTTCCATACTGTTGTGTAATTCCTCTCATAATAAAAGAGAAAATCTCTTTAAAAAATTCTGCAATCTATGTTTCCTTTTAAGTGAATCATTAATATCACACGAAAGAAAACTTTATATTAAATGCTAAAATAATTCTAACTTTATCCAAATGCAGTAATGTCCTAATGTAGCAGTTAAGGAAAATAAAAGTGTGTTCCAAGGGTTAAACATTACGAAGGAAGTTATGCACAGAGAAGTCCTTAATCCTAGGATGTTTACCTTGTTAATCGCGGATTTGGAGGAATTTTTGCTTGCTAAAGGGATCAGAGATGTATCGTTAGATCACTTAATTGAAATTTTGCTTCTCGCATACGCGGACGACTTGGCTATCCTTGCATATTCCCTTGTGGGAATAAGAAGGATTCTTGAAGGATTATTTGAATATTGTAAGATAAATAATTTGGAAGTCAATTTAGATAGGATGATAATTGTAATCTTCAGGAAGAGAGGAAATGGTCATAATAAAAAAACACCTTTTATGTATAATGGATCAAAAATGGAAATTGTTAAAAATTATACTATCTAGGCACACCCTTCAGTCAATCTGCGATTTTTGTAAATGTAATTAATGCGGCTGTTAATAAATCTAATATAGCTTCAAACTTTACGATTTCTCTGAATCATAGTTTAAAACATGAATCCTGGAATCCTATTGTTCGACTTTTCCTAAGCCTTTTTATCCAGCGTCTAAATGTATGGTGCTAAAATATGGAGTCTACGATATTTTGAGACAATGAACAAATTCAGACAACATTTTTTAAGTGATTCCTTCATGCACCAAAAAGTACTAAAGGATATGCAACTAGAATGGAAGTGGGTGCTTCTCAACTGGCGGTTAGAGTTTACAGTTTAATTCTTAATTGGATCGAGAAAATCTTGAAGATGCCTGAGGATCGATACCCAAAAAGTTTTTATTTAAAATTAAGATATCTGGATAAATTTGAAACAGTCGGACTTAGTGAACAAAAATATGATTGGGCCCACCAGGTTAGGAATACTTGTTTTGAAATAGGGGCGGGGGCGAATGGGATTCTCCTTTTCTCTCCTTACAAGAACATAAAATGGTTTGGATAAGAGAGTATGCTGAAAGGCTTCACCAGATAGATTTTCAGAAGGCCCAGTTGTCCTAGGCTCTCATACTTTATGCACACCTGACTTCGCAGCATGGGCCTCAAAAATATTTGACTACAAGAATCCCGTTCAGATTTATCAGAGTAATTGCCCAGTTGTGTTTAATTAACCGATTTCAGCCTAGAATTATAATAAAAAATAACACCCACAGGATTGATTTGAGGGATTATTGTAATCACTGCTATCAGGATATTTGTAAGTCCGAATACGTGTATCATTTATTATAAGAATGTAATTTCATTACTACCGAAAGACAAATATATTTATATAAGTGTCAAACATATTTATGATTAAGATCTTTAAAGGTGTATAATTGAAAACATTTGCGAATTCATGTAATGATCATCGGTACTATTTTAAGATGCAAGTTCTTTGTATGAAACAATGATTTTTATACAAATAAATATTATATAACTAAATAGTTGAATTATCATTCAAGAAGAATTAATAGTTCATTTTTCAGTAAAAACATCTTATTTTAAACCACAAATAGAATAGTTACATTTTCAGGAACAAAAATAAACTTTCAACTAAGAACGATAAATTTTCAACCAAAAAAATGAATTTTTAACAAAATAGTTAAGTTTCCAACCAAAAAGGATTATTTCTCAATGAAAAATTAAATACTTGAATTTTCAATTAAAAATTCTCAATTTTCAACCAAAAATAGAAAAGTTAAATTTTCAGATGAAAATTAACTTTCAATTTAAAAAAAAAAAATTTCAACCAAATATAGAAAAGGGCAAATAAGAAAAGGGCATATAGAAAAGGGCAAATTTCTGACCAAAAACGATTAATTCTAAATGAATAATTTGATACTTGTATTTTCAAATAAAACAATAAAGCATCATCCAAAAATAGAATAGTTAAATTTTAGGATGTAAAAATCAACTTTCAACTAAAAACAATGAATTTTCAACAGAACATGGAAAAGTTAAATTTCGAGTTAGAAAAAATAATTTTCAACCAGAAAATTAATATTTAATGCAGTACAGCGGATTACAAGTTTCAGCCAAGATGTTGATGGTTTAACCAAAGATTATGAATTCTCAACGAGCAATTTGATAATTCAATATTTAACCAGAAATTTTAGATTATCAGCTAAAAGTGGTTAATTAAAATTTTTAGTTATAGAAAAGTAATTTCCGACAAAAAAAGATGAAATTTCCACAAAATAGTTCAATACTTAAACCAATAATAGAAATTTTGATTAAAGTAGTTCAACCAAAGAGATGACATTTTAACAAGATAGTTCAATTTTATACAAAATAATTCAATCTCACACCAAATAATACAATTTTCAACCCAATGGAGCAAATTCCGAACAAAAAATATAATTGTAGACTTTACATTTAAATTCAATGAACTTTCAACGAAAAATCGTTGGCATTTTTTATCGGGTTCTATTCATTCAGTTAGCATTTGAACGAAAAGCGAGAAAAAGTGGAATTTTCTTCAAAAAGAGAGGGAATAGGGGGAAGAGTGTGAAGTCTTCTTTTATATTCGCCGTGGATAGAGGCGCAGCGAGAGAGGGTTTTAGGGAGTGCGCCCCCCCCCCCCCAAGTTTTGAAAGTCGACAATTCTAGGATATTCCATTAATAAACTCAAGCAACGTACAAGGAATTTCGGTTATTTTAGATAAAATCGTCAATTTTAAAATATTTTTAGGCAGAAGATGTTAAAGAATGAGAAACGAATATCGATTTTCATTCCAATATATTTCCTTGTTTCAAAATTTTTGCATTTTATTGTAAATGTGTCACTCGGTATTTTTTAAGGATTTATTATCCAAAAATGCTAATTAATTCATAGTTTTTTGATTTAAATAGAAGAAAACTATTATTTATATTTTGGGAAAATGTAAAGATATAACTCGGCAAATCGACGGCCTTTTTAAATTGAAATCTCAGAAAAATATACAGATCGCCGATATTAAATTTACTGTTTTGTGAAATGAATAATTTTCAGAGACTTATTTAATCCTAATGAGCAACCAACTTTCTCTACGTTGATGGGCAACCGAATACCCGGGTACCCACATCTGGGTTTTTTGTCTTTATTGAGTTCTAATATGATTGAAATCAACTCAATCCGATTCCATTTAATAAATAAACATAAATAGAAACTATTTGGGTTATTTCCATGGCATATAGATCAGTAGAGATGTTTTGAATGGAAATCAGAGCAGAGGTTTCGAGCGCACAGCGGGTAGCGCACGGTCAGTTTTTACGTCAATTGAGTGAAGAATTATCTAAGCCTTTGAATGAAGACCGCTCTTCGAACAATCAAATCATGCGCCACCACTCAGCAAAGAAAGCAATCGAGCACATCCTGGAGTTCACCTCGGTCCCATGCCTCCTACTGAAAGAGATGATGAGCCCTAAGATAGTACTGGCAGGTTAAAAGTAACAGGCTCTTGGCATCTTTGTTGTAGATTAATAATCAAAAGGCGCAGAAAGACTAGAAAGAGTTGCGTCAAGTGTAAAAATCCTGTATGCGATAAAAATTTATCAACAAAAGTATTATGCTCCGACTGCGTTGAATAAATGTAAAATTATTACTTTTGAACATCTAAATTACTAATAAATAATTTATTTTTTACTCAACAACTATTGCAATTATTTATTCATTAACCTGCATTATATAATTACACAGCCACACAAAAAAAGAGTGAGGATCTGGTAACAAGACACACGTATTCCTATGGATTTTGGGGCGCTGAATTCAAATTCGGTATCAAAAATCACCCATCACGTCATGGTTGAGCCATAAACTC
>NC_046658.1:45095014-45108716 GCF_010883055.1 Belonocnema kinseyi
ATGGCTCAACCATGAGGTGATGGGTGATTTTTGATACCGAATTTGAATTCAGCGCCCCAAAATCCATAGGAATACGTGTGTCTTGTTACCAGATCCGCACACCTTTTTTGTGTGGCTGTGTTATCGTGTACATTATTTACAACACCGATTTCCAAATAAATAACTCACTTTTCTTCTGGAGGTTACCCGGGTACCCGGTTGCTCAGATGAGGGTTAATTACCCACTTATTTTGTAAAATCAATCATTTTTTATACTCATTTAATCACCAAATTCTTGCTTTCTTTTTTTATTTTAAATAGGCGTCTAAACATTATTGAATCTGAAATTGAATTAATCTATTTCAATTAAAAATGTCTTTCTCGGCTCGCAAACATTTTTCACAGTTAATAAAATAAAAAATTCGAATTCTAAGGCTAAGCGTTTTTCTATTTGAAGTAATAAAAAACAAACTGAAAATTGAGGCATATAAATTGCCCATTAAACAAGTTCAAATTAAATGGAAATAATCTGCAAATTTTTAAATTTTATAAATTATAGAGTTTAAAGATTCAAATTTAATTCCAAAAATATGAATTCACTTTATCATTTGCAATGCTCTAAATTCAAGAATAAATCAATGAACCTTGAAAAGCTCTAAATTTTTATTTCCAAATCTTGAAAAAACTAGAAGTTGTTTTAATATTTTCCAGTTGAAAATTATTTTTCAAATATTTTCAAAACTGCTATATATTCGAATAAGTAATAAATGGTAAAAAAACCATGTTTATTTATCAAAATTTTTCGACTTTCAACGGTTTTAATTTTTGATTGTTTTTGACTTCAAAACTGCATTTTGAAATTCTTTAAATTAAAAATATCAGCTTAAAGTGAATGGTTTCATAATTGAAAAAGATAACAATTCATCTCATTATTTTAAAAGCTGTTAAAATCGAACTTGGACAGATTTTTCTCCTAAGGATTGGTAAATTTCCCGTTCAAAAAATGAATTCTGCAAAATAGACTGCTATGGGGCACCGGATTTCACTTCGTATAAAAACTTGTATGTCTCTTCGAAAGATAAAAGCTTTCTCTTAATTTCCTTGGTCATTTTCGTAATGCCTGATTACACCTGGTTACGCAACACAACCTAAACACTGATTGACTGAAAATGAACTGAAACGATTGTCCTGCGAAATTTTCGCCACTGACTGAAGATAACTGAAGCAGACGACAGGATTAAACGCCGAGGATACTGGCCGCTTTTTTTATACACTCCTGCGTCGTTGTGGAGTAGCTCCGCTGACAAGCAGCGTCACTCTTTCGCCCCCTTGAACCACCTTGTCCTCTATAACCGGAACTTTTCCTATGGGACTCCAGTGTATAATTCTATGGTTCGGTCCCCACCTAGAAAAGTAAGCTCCTCCGCTTCTGTGAATAATATTTCAATATTTCGAACAAAAAACAGTGAAATTGAACCACAAAATATGAATTTTGAAGCAAAATAGTTCATCAATTCTGACCTACAGCTCATTCATTTTGACGCAAGCAGTTGTATTTAAAACAAATAAAGATTCAATAAAAAAGATAGAACAATTATGAATGTCTATGATCAGTCGGCAAAAAATCTTTGAAGCCTTATTACTTGGCAAGAAAAAATCGCAGAAAGTTGAGCTAAAGACAGAAACATTTTTTAACGTTATACTTGTAAAACGATGTAAGTTTGATTTTCTTACAAAATTTGTTTTCTTCTCAATGACAGAAAATGTGTGACAAAACAGGAGAAATTACCCTCAACTTCCACTACGTCGACTTTCTTATTCCTCCGCACGTTCGACAAATTTTACCAAAAATTTGAAAAAATTGATGAATATTCTGTAACAAGTATTTAACAAATGAAAATTTGTCATACTTTAATTAAATTATTATGTTGATTATTAGAGTTAAAAATGTAAAAAATAAATATCTCAGGTTTGGATACAGATTTTAAGCTGAACTCTAGCTTAAAAGAAGTTTGAAAAACATCCGCTCACTGCAGCTTTTACAGTTTATATTGTTTAAACTTCTAATTAAAAAATTATAAAACCTCAATAAAATGTAAATCTTGGACTTTTTGTGATTGATGTGATTGATCATGAAAAATCATGAAATGTGACTAAGAGTAGAACTTTTTTAAAACATATTTAGTGATTTCTTAATCAATTTTCTGTTCCCAAAATCATGAAAATATATAATTGTATTTTCAAATAATTTTCGATTGTTCCAACAATCATCATTTGTCTGAAAAATTTCGGTCTTCATTCAAATTGTGAAAAGTTCTATCTATCGGCATAAATTATAAAAATTTGAAGAATACTGAGAGTAGAACTTGTTGCCTAACATATTCAGTCATTTATAAACAATTTTAATTTGTTTTAACAATTTTTTCATCATAAAATCATGAAAACATATTATTGTATTTTATTTTTGATATTATCATATATACGAGTTTTCCAGTATTAAAACTCATTAGGATCGTAATTATTCTGACGCTTTTGATTCAGTCATTAATAACTTTTATTGGCAGTTCAAATTTTAAGATGAAACCAGTGAATCGAGAAGCTTCTTTTAAGCTATATTTCAGCATATAATCTCTATCCACGGGCGAGATATTTTTTTACAATAAAACGTCGCAGTCGGCAATTTTCACTTATTCAATCTACATTTATGACAATACTCACCCCCCCGACATCGCATACGCTCGCCACGTCCCTGGCCGTGGGCATTAATTTGTGTAAAATCTAACTGGTGTAGAAAACGTTTCACGTAAAATATTTTTGTGTAGAATATTTCCCTGATGAATATCTTTACCCAGAATATTCAATTTTTAGTAGGATATTCTCTGTGTAAAAAGTATTTTGTGTATGAGATGTAGCAATTAGTATACTATGTGCAGAATATATTCTGTGTACAGTGTATTTGTGTAGCAACACATTTTTTCCGAAAAAATCAATACTGTTCTCTCTTTCAGTTTTTCAATTTTCATGAAACTATCATTCATAAAATTATAAGGAATTGTAAGAAACGTTCACATAACGTGTGATAAACTCATAATGACCAATCAATTGTTTTCCTTGACTGCACTCTGAATGCATTAAATCGGCTTTTTTTATTACAAAGTTTCTTTCCTTTGTTAAAAACGTTTTCTTAATCCCAAGACTGCTTTAGAAATAAATACAGTTATTTATTTGCCAAGGACAAGCCGTTAAGAAACGAGTACGAGGGCGAAGACGAGAAGGACATAGAGATGATACTGAGCAATGGTCATGTCAATCAATATTTCCAAATGTTTGCTCGAGAATTGGATATTTTAGAGCCAAAGCTTCCAGAAGAAATTTTTAAATCTTGGTTTGAGCCGACAGGCATTTACAGGATGAATACTGAACATGATTCTGCGAGGGCAAATTTGGCTACTAGTTTTGCTTCTGGTTTTGTACACGCAGGATTTGGGATTGATAAGCTTATGTCCAATAAAGAAGAATCTTGGGTATACAAAAATAAGGTATTTGTTTCCTTTATTTTTAATTATATATCATTTATGTTTCTTATATATAAAGCTCCACGCCAAAAATGGGGCATATACATTAAAATACCTATTTCGAGCAAAATAAAAGGAATTAGTCGAAGTAGGCAGTGCGCGCCTTCATAAAAGGGTTTCGTAGCCTATTGAGACGTTAATAAGGCCATTAATGCATCCCTTTTCTATACTTTCTCTCCCTAAACCTCCAACATTCCAGTCCTTCCCCACTCCTCACTTCCTTTCTCGAACTTTCCTTCCTCAGTCCTCTCTTCACCCTTCTTGAACACCCTTCTTTTTTATCATTTACCCTACTGTCTTCACTTAAAAGCACTTATTCTACATCTGCTTCCTGATTTCCCCTACTTCGCCTTCCCTCATTTCACTTTATTTCCCCCAGTTTCCCTCTTCTTATTTTCCCTACTTCCCATTCAAAAGTTCCCCTTATTCCCCCCACTCCCTAAGCACTATTTTACCCTCTTTGCTCTTACACCCCATCCCTAATTTACCTCCACTTCCCTAATTTACCCTCTATTCCCCTACTTCTCTTCCTTGATTTCTCCTCAATACCCTACTCTTCCTCTTATTTCCCTTTATTTCCCATGCAATAATTTTCTCTTACTCTCCCCATTCCGTGACAACTATTTTATCCTCATTACTCTCACACCCACACCCTTAATTTAGTATACTTCCACTCCCCTAATTTCCCCTCAATTCCTCTACTTCTCTCCCTTAATTTCTCTTCACTTCCTTACTTTTGCTCTTATTTCCCCTCAATTCCCACGCTACCCTTCCATGCATTTCTTCTTATTTTTCAGTACTTTCCCCCCTCCCACTCATTTTCTCTCATATACCCTCACTTTCCCTAATTCCATTTCCTCATTCGCCCTCACTTATCTTACTTCCCCACTCATAATTTCCTTTAACTTTCGATCCTTGGAAAAAAGTATGATAAACAAACGCATGGATGTGTGGACTTTCTCCTATTTCCCTCTCTACCCATGCTTTAAAGAATTTCACTTTTTTTTCCTGTTTTTAATAAGTTCCCAATTTTTTTCGTTTAAATGCGAATCGAATTAATAAAATTCATTATATAAACGCTTATTTTTCGGCCTGCTGGCCTTAAAAAATTGATTTGCTTGCACTTCCATTTTTTCAAGAATTTTCTTTCAACTACATTTTAAAAAACTAACATCTATCCCCGCCTTATCTCTAAGCCATTCACTTGTATAGCCTAGCCTTTATCGCTTCGCCTCGCCTCGCACGCATGCCGCTATTTATTCGCTTTGCCTTGCATTGCCATTCTCTGCCTCTGTGGCTAAAAACTTATACTTATCTACTATTTACAATCTTTACAATTCTCTTACACCTACTTCCTCTCCTATTTATAATCTTTCCTTCTCCATCTTACCCAACAGCCCCTTTACCCATGGTATTGTCCTTTTTTCGCTCCCCCTTTTATGCAAAAGTACCTGCATGCTTATCCCACACCTTTTCACCTCTTCACACTCCTTCAACCAGTGCTCCACTTTTGCATTCCCCCTGTCCGCTGAATTCACACATCGTCTTCTCTCTAGAAAGCGAGAATCTATTATAATCATCCATGCATCCGCATCTCATTCTCGCTATAAGTTCCTGACTTCCTTGCTGCCCTTTCTCACAGGAATATTGCATAATCCACACATAGTACCCGTTGAAGCTTGACCTTCTTATTCTGTCCTCCCCTGCTTCCTTCTCTCTCCATGCCGTTTCTCTTGACCACTTGATATACCCTCCTTCCTTCCACATGCATTATTCTCGCTTTATCCAGCTTCAATGCATTCGTTCTAAAATTCCTTTCCACCTCCACCTTCCCAGCTCTACGTCGGTTCTTTTTCTCCTACCAATACTCCCTAACTAGCATACTTCCTACCTCTTCAAAAATTTCTCTTAATATTAACACACTCGACTCTCTGTTATAATCACTAAACTCGTTCCTCCTATCTTCCTCCTGAAATATATAGTTCGGCGTATTCCTTGCCAACCCCAATTTCCATTTTATATACCTCTCCTTATCCTATTTACCTCTTCACTTACCTTCCACCCTCACACCTCTATTCCATAAAATAAGAGGCTCATCACGAGCAAATTGAACAATTTTATTCTTCTTACAAAATCATTTGCGAAAAACCACTTTTTCAGTCCCCGCAACTGCCTCATCACCACATTTGCCCTTCTCACTCATTCTTTTATATGACTATCAACTCCTTCATTTCTCCGAAACAGAAACACCAGGCGCACAAAGTCTTTCACCTCCGGTACCGCTTTTCCCTACCACTCCCACTCCCCTCCCTTATCTCTCCCACCTCCTTTCTTGAAAAGCATAACCTTCGACTTGTCCGAATTTAACTCTAATCTATTCAAAGCTCAACCTTTTCCAACTGCTCCTGATACTTCTTTATCATCTTCCTCACTCATGGTACTCTCTCCCTTAACGCCCCTTCTTTCCTACCCTGCCTTCCGCCACGCTCCCCTTTTATCCACAAAACTAATAACCGATGGTCTGATTTCAGCCTCCCATCCACTGCGAATTTCGATTTCTTTTCGAAGATTTTCCCTTCCCAGTACAGACCCCCTTCCCACCAAATAATCGCATTAGAGCTCCCCCCCAGTACCACCATACACTTCTCTCTCTCCTAGTAAGTTTTTCACTCTTTCTTTGATCCTTTCCATCCCATCCTTATTATACACAGTCACAAACTTATACGTTAACGTTTCTTTATTTACAGTCCTGATTTTCACGCTCTCCCCCTCTCTCACTTTTTGAACTTTTTCCTCCAATCCATTCCTAACCCGTGTTATAATTCCTCCAGGAGCAATTCCTTTCCTCTTTACTCTTATCACCTCCTGTAACCTCCACCTATAACCCTTGATAACTTCTGCTCTACTGTCTCCCATTCCTTTCTCTCTATCCACGTCCCAGCCAGTTCCACTACATCAAATTCCTGAAAATTCCTCTAAAAATCCTCATCCTTCTTCTTTACACCTGCTATGTTCCAGTACAGCACCTTTAACACTCCTCCACCCTGCTTTACTCCCACTCACCTACTTCCCATAAAACAAATGCCCCAGTCCTTTCTTCAGCATCTCGTTTCCTTTTATTTTCCAACATTCTACCTTTGCCACTCTCACTTCACTCCTCTCCCTCCTAGCCCTGCCGTTTAGCATTTTCTGCACATCCTTTTCCTTCCTCGTCAAATCTTGATCGATGTAAACCTTCTTATCCCTTATCTTATTTTTATTTTACGTTACCTTCAACTTTTCTTCCCAGCTTTGCAATTCCACAACCGCCACTTCATTATCCTTTCTCCCCTCCATCCGTGCCTTTAACCCACCCGCTCCTTTTCTTATCGGATCTTTAACTTCAATCTCCTTATTACAATATTATTTGTCCTATCTTCCTTCTCTTTTCCTACTATCCTCAACTCCATTGCCCTTATCCTTTCCCTATCCGCTCTCTCCTCCTTTTCGTTTCTACGCTTTCCCACTTTCTCTTTTAATCATATTATCCATCCTCTCCCAAATACCTTCTATACCCTAATCTCTTCTTCTATCTGCCTCATTTCATCCTCTTTTTCCTTCCTGGCCGACATCACCTCCCCCTGCAATCCTTCTACTTTCTCTCTCAGCTATTTAACCCCCTTTTAACATTTCTCATCTCATACAGTGAACCCCTTCAATAGCCTTCTATTCTATAGCTCTTTCCAGAATTGACGCCGCGCCGCAGGTATGTGTGACTGGAGCTGCGCGGGGTGCGCGGGATCTGTAGTTGTCACTCAGACGTCAACAAAAAAAAGTGGAGCGGGCTATAATCAAATAGTTCCCATCCACCGTCAGCCTCAAAATCGGCGCTATAGAAGAGTTTCACTGTATTTCCCACAACCACTGCCAGTACTCTCGCTGACAATCTCCCGCTCTTTTGTCGGTGACTGTGATCTATCTATGCAAGAAGAACCTACTGCGACCAAAAGATGTCTCTCAAGACCGCTCACGGTGGGGCTGAATGATTTTATATAAAAAGTTCGAGGACCCCAAAGTTACGAGTGGGAAGTTGTTGTAAATGGTGCCTATAATCAATTTTTCATTAGCTTAAAATGATCCCCTAAGCCGTTTTTTTATTCGTCAAAAATTCAATAAAATTGCTATGTATAATAAGTTAAACGCTAAATAAGCTGATACAACTATATGATACGAGCATGAAAAAGTATATAAGCAAGTTAAAGTACTTGAAATTCATTATGAAAATAGTAATATGAATGTTTTATGTGAATATATTTAATTATTTTCTAAAATCTAGCCGTATTTTTTAAAATTATAAAACAATTTTTCTTTGACAAAACAAAACTACATGTTATTGCATGCACTTACAATTTGAGTATATTTAGCAAGTATATTAGCACGTTTTAATCTGAGAAAAACTTGAAATTACATAATATTTAATGAAAATTTAACATAATTCATTAAGGTAAACTACAACAATTGAAATTAAATAGATTTGTGAATTTCAAACTTCAAGTATTTGTAAATTAAAGGTGTCTACTATTATATTCGCGAACAGCTTTAAGTAAATTTTCTGCATACTTCGGATGTGTATTTTTCCCTTTATACTTAATCCACATTTTTTTTAAGTTTGCATGAGCTGATTACACAGCTTGCTCCGAGCAGAACCCAAATCCTTTCTCGTTTTTCTCACAAAAATCTCTAATATGAGAAAAACGGCATGAACCATCAGAGTTACTTTTATCTCTAAATCAAAATAACTTCTTTTTAAACAGCGATCTTGTCAATATAATCTGATTTCAAATCATTTGAAAAACAAGAATCGACGACCCCTTTGAATGCGTCAAAATATGTAACAAGTTGCATCCAAGGAAAATTACAGGTTGTTGTGAAAATTTCACGTAAAACCTTAACTTTGTTTAATAATGTTTTATACGAATTTCCATTAATTCCTGCATTTCCATATATGATTTCTCGGCTGAAATTGCACTTTTTAGCCCACACTTCACAAATTTGTTAAAATTTTTGTACATACTATTGAATAAAGTGTATACAACACCGATCAACAAATGTAACTCGGGCGGTGCAATCAAGTCAATAATTTGCTTTTCTTCATCTGATGAATTTATCGGTAAATTGCAACAATTTTTCAAATTTTTACAATCTTCTTTTTTAGCTCCGTTTGCTTTCCAAGCTTAAAAATTTTCAATGCAACTCCCAATTGTTCTCAACAAGCCTATAGCGTCTCAGAAATCTTTATGAGCGGTACACCAGATGCACGGGTACGAACGGCTGTGAGACATCAGACAAATCAATATATTTAATTTATTTATTTATGAACAATCGAGAAAGTAAATAATTACATTATCGACAAGTGGCCAAGAAGAATAAGCATTAACATTACTGTTTTAGTAATAATTTTCAAGTACTATGACTTGCTTAAATACTTTTTCAAGCTCGTACCATATGGTTGCACCAACTTATTTAGCGTTTAAGTTATTATAGGTAGAAATTTTTATGGATTTTTCACAATTAAAAAAAAGACTCAGGGCATCATTTTAAGTTAATGAAAAATTGATTGCCATTTACAACAACTTCCCACTCGTAACTTGGGGGTCCTCGAACTTTTCATATAAATTTATTCAGCCCCACCGTGCGCTGTCTGTAACGAGCGCTGAATTAATTCTGCTGCTCGTTTTTCACGCTGGAGCATTTATTATCGCTAACCAACTAAATTAGGGTACCTTCAGGTTTACGTGGTCGCTGAATTCGAAACCGGTGTCCGTTTGGCGCTATAGGTCAAACCTAAAAAATGCATCGCTAACCAACTGAACCAGGGTAACTTTAGGTTTAAGTGGTCGCTGAATTCGAAACCGGTGTTCGTTTGACGCTATCAGGTCAGTATCAACGTCAGTTCAAGGTCAAACCCACAAAATTCATCGCTAACCAACTATATCAAGGTACTTTTAGGTTTGAGTGGACATCGTGAGATGAAGGTTAAGAGATCTTAATGGTCAAATTTGGAAAAACCTGAAGAGTTTTTATGTGGGTTCTGTATTGTTTAGAATTTGCAACCTTGTCGTCATTCAAGAATGCTATAGTAACATGTACTTTTTGAATGAATTAAATTTGAACTTTCTTAATAGAGCATGAGAAACGCTTTAAATTCAGTTTAAGTTGTTTCAGCGTTACCTATTTTGAACCACGTGGATATACCACTTCTTATAGAACCTACGCGTTACAGAAACGGAGGCGCCAACGCCAGGTTTATGTGATGTTTAAAGTTTGACGCTACATATAAATAAAAATTTTATGCTTTTTTAAAACGACTACATTTTTCTGAAGACCGCGTCTTTTTTACTCAAATGATATTCGAATGCTCTTGCCTTTATGAACGGTCTTCATATCCCTTTATCTGCACCTGCAATAGTCAGACATGATATGAGTGTCCCATACTCATATCCTTTAAATTCATCAAACACCCTAACTTTTCAAAGTTTTTAATCATTTTAGCAACTATTTCTTTGTAGTTAGGGTGTTTATGATTTCCTAAAAAGTTTAAGCGAACTTGCGTAAAGCTTTGCCATGCTTCTTTTTCATCACTAGTCATTCTTCGCTCAAATTCATCATCGTTTAGCAGAGCTCTAATTTGCGGACCGTCAAATACTCCCTTTTCTATTTTAGCATCGGAAAGTTTAGGAACCTTCTCAAAAACATACTTACAAGCATTACTCTCTGTTTTTCTCATGGCCTTAAAAAATTGTTTCACTAAGCCGAGTTTTATATGGAATGGTGGCGAAAGCACTCTTATTGGATCTACTAAATGTTTATTTATAACATTAAATGATCCTGGATTAAGATTTTCTGGAAGAGCCCGTTTTTTGCATAATGCTGCTCACGAACTCGGCTTTCCTATTCGCATATAAAATACTAGTGTTTTGTAAATCCACTCTGTAGTCCCAGCATTATTGTTATTATTTTTAAATCTCTACAGAGCTGCCATTTGTGGCTATTGTAATTCAATTCATTGAGAAGAAACTGAAGACTATCGTATTTTTTGCCGAGTGTAACATAGTGTGCTACTGGCAGAGGTGCATATTTATTACCATTATGCAAGAAAACACCATTTAAACTCCTTGTAGACGAATCTATGAAAAGTCGCCACTCCTTAGCATTATAAGGTATGCTTTTGAATTTTCTTAACTAATTCCTTCACATTAGGGTAGAGTGGGGTTAAAAGTGCCGCGGGGAAAAAGTTCCACATATTATATGTGGATTTTTAATGACTTATATCAGTTTTAATGAAAGAAACAAAGAAATACCTCATTTAGTTTAGACTCAGTGTTATGAAAAGTCAACTTTTACCACGTTTTACCGCGCCCTACAAATTATTTCTTCTTTTTTTACCGTTTGTAGCACTTTTTTCCCGCGGCACTTTTAAACCCACTCTACCCTATTACAATATACTAAATCTCCTAACGAAGAAAAAAAATGTCTTTAAGTTTTGTCTCGATCAAGGATTCGAATTCAGCGACCACTTAAACCTACATTTAGTTAGTAAGCAATAAATTTTGTAGGTTTGACCTTGATACTGACCTTCCGGTGTCTAACAGACACCGGATTCGAATTCAGCGACAACTTAAACCTGAAGGTACCCTGATTTAGTTGGTGAGCGATTAATTTTGTAGGTTTGACCTTGAATTGACCTTAACACTGACCTGATGGCGTCAAACCGACACCGGATTTGGATTCAGCGACATCAAAAACATATGGTACACCCAGTCCCTCTTATGTTGCAGGCTTAGGCGGTTTGTGGTCTTGTGTAATTGGCACGTGATTTGGCAAATAGACACTTAAGTTTAAGTATAAATGCTAATTTAGTTGTAAAGATGTTATGAAGATTATTTTGGATATGTAAATATAAAATAGATACAAATGCGCATTTTTAATTATATTTTAGATTTACAGTCTCGGGTTCGAAACTTAAACAACGTAAAGGCACGTAGGTTTTCTTTTTGGTGAGAACCAAGTAAAGAAAACATCTTGAGTCCTGATCCTTTCATAAATTAAGAGATAAATTCTCTACTTTCCGGGACTTTTCAAAGAAAAGTCGTAAAATCGAAAGACTGTCTTTTGTTCAAACGAACGTTTTTTATGGGTACTCGAACCAAGGGGTTCGCCGCCGTGGTCAAGCTATGAAGGCCCTTTGCGTCCAGAAACAGGAAACCACTGGGCCATGTGGTAAAGCTTAAATTTATCGACCCCTTCACTTACTCACGAAGAATACCCCTCAGAAGACTTTGAGTTTGGGCCCAGTTTAAGAGCACATGCTCATTATGCTTTGAGAGGATGGTAGAGTTTCGAACGCGAGAGCAGGATGAATGTGACGTCACAGATTGGAGGAAAAAAAGTCAACTAAATTTTTATACATTTTCAACCAAAAATTTTTAAAAACTGTTCCCTTATAGTTTAGAAATCAAGTAATTGGTTGAAAATTCGTCTTTTGTGTTCGATCGATTCAGCGACTTGAAGTGCAGAACCTGCTCAATGTTAAATGGATTCGATCTCCTTTGAAATAATTTTTATAATACTGTTTTTTTGGTGAAACTCAATTTTTTAACAGAAAATTCAACTATAACATTTTTAGTAGAAAATTTAATTTTTTAAATAAAGTGTGATCTTTTTTAATTGAAAAACTAACTAATTGTTTAAAAATGTATGGATTTTGTCAGAAAATCGTCTTGTTTAGTAGAAACTTAATTTTCTTGTTTGAAAATTCATCTTGCTGATTGAGGATTCAACAATTTTTTGGACAATTCTTATTTATTCAAAATTAATTTATTGAAGTGAAAATTTAACTTTCCATTTTTAGTTAAATATTTATTGATATTTTAAGTTACAATCTGTTTTGGTAGAGAACTCAGATTTATTTTTTATAATTACACTTCTTTAAATTGAAAATTATTTTTTTAACTAAAAACTGAATCATCCCATTTTTTCGTTAAATATTAAGTCCATAATTGAAGCTTCATCTGTTTCGGTTTAAAACCAATCTTTTTGATTGGAAATTCTACTTTTTTCTTCAAATTTATATATGTATTTTTTAAATTAAATTCTGTAATGGTAAAATCTACTTATAAAACTTTTGGTTAAAAAATGATATTTTTAAGTTAAAAATCATATATTTGTTTGAAACTTTCTAAATTTTGTAGAAAATTTGTAATTTTTGGTAGAAAAGTAATATTCTTGGTTGAAATTAATATTTTTCTTTGAGGATTAAGTTATTTTAAAAAATTCCCTTTCTGATTGTCGAAAACCAATTTCTTTAAAGAAATTTCGATTCTACTATTTTTGTTGAAAATTGATATTTTGAATTGAAAATTTACCTTTTTTACTTAATAATTCAATTTTTAAAAATTTTTCTGTTTTGGTAAAAAAATTAATCCTTTTGTTTTAAAACCGACCTCTTTTCGTTAAAAATTGAACTATTTGAAAACAAATTCATCCGCTTTCATACAGTATTTGGAAATTCAGTATTTTGTTGAAAATTTGTCATTCTTGGTAAATAAATAAACTTCCTAATTGAAATTTCATCTTTTTTCGAGGATTCTATTATTTTGTTAAAAATTCCTTTTTTCGTGAAAAATTAAATTATTTAAGAGAAAATTCGATTATACCATTTTTGATAGTATTGATTCTAAATGAATTCTTATTATAAAATTTTTAAACTTAAAACGTTTCTGTTAATATATTAATTATGTATGTAATTAAGTACCTTACGGTATCAAAATGATTATTACAGCTTTAGGAGCATTTTCCTTTGGCGCTAACATTCGTATATTGTTTACTTCACATAATCACATAGCTACAGTCTTTTCCCTTTTACATTTTTTCCTACTGCGTGAGTTACACAGCGGGTTATCAATTTATTTACAGTAAAAATTTCTATTACTATTCCCTTTTATTGAATAACTTCACCACATGGCCACATGGCAGTCCCGTGGGGCCGAAGCCACGCTTAATCTGCCCCGAATTGTGGGTCCGGATGCAATAAGGGCACATAAAATTTTTTCGTGCGAAAACGAAGTCCCCTGGAGGCTTTAGAAAAAATTTTCGAATTTTAATTTTCA
>NC_046658.1:45108816-45121113 GCF_010883055.1 Belonocnema kinseyi
AAATTAAAATTCGAAAATTTTTTCTAAAGCCTCCAGGGGACTTCGTTTTCGCACGAAAAAATTTTATGTGCCCTTATTGCATCCGGACCCACAATTATTCTCAGTCGATATATGGTGCTGGAATGCCCGACAAAGAAAAAACCCGCAAGAAACAAAAAAATATATATTTTTCAACAATTTTTAACATATAAGTAAATATTTAAAAACGCGCTTTTATCGGTTTCGCCGTTTTTAACACTGCCGTCAAGATAACTCAAAATAACTCAAGATAACTGCAAACAATTATTTTTTAACAATTATTGTCTAAACAACTTCATGCAAATTTTTCGGTAAAATCAACATTTTTATTTCAACGGCCGCCATTTTGTCAAAAATTACTATTTTTCAACCTTTTTTGTTTCACAAACGAACTATGAATATAAACTTCACGAAACTTTTTTGTTTTTTGGGTCAGACGAATTCATGAGTAACTAGAGTGCCGGCAATTTCACATCTCCCGGATGAACATGTTGGACATCGGACATAATGATCAAAGTTTTTATGAATATTTATGGCTCAAAAAAATTTATTTTGTAGTTCGAGAGTTCCTTAATAACCCACATAATTTTTGGAATGATTCGTTTTATTCTTCATACCCAAAAAAATCCCAAAATATACCCTTATTTTTTGGTTGTCACATAAGTCGCCCCCCTTAATTATTCCATGTTTGGTCGATAATTGATCGTTTTTAGTTGAAAATTCAACTTTGCTTGAAAATTAACTTTTTGGGTGAAAATTCATATTTTTGGGTTGAAAATTCTACTGTTTTATGGAGAATTCGGCTGTTTCGTTTGAAAATTAAACAATTTGCATGACATTTTTTTCTCATAAGTAAAGAAACTTCCTTGGCTGAAAATTCATCTCTTTTGGAAAAAATTTTACATTTTTTGGTTAGAAGCGCAACTGTTTGCTTAAAAATTAATCTTTTTCCCTCAAGTATTCAACTCTTCTGTTAAAAATTCGTCTTCTTTGGTTGAGTTCAATTTTTTTTATCTTGTATAAACATTTTTTTTTTAATATCAGCAATTACATTTTTCCTTAAGAATTTATCTTTTCTGGTTAAATTCGACTATTTTTTATTTAAAATTAACATTTTTTTTAAAAATATTAAATATTTTATTTTTTTCTTGAGAACTAATCTCTTTTGCTCGAAATTTCTACCATTTAGTTGAAAGAACATTTTTCTTTGTAGAAAATTCATCTTTTCGGGTCAAGTGTTTTCTAAAGCATTCGACTTTTCATCTTGAAATCTCAAGTTGAAAATTTATCTCTTTTGGTAGAAAAATATTTCTTTCTTTTTGAAAATTCAACTATTTTTTAGAAAATTCAACATATTTCTACATAAAATTTGAGGAGTTTCATATTGAAATCAATATGGTACCTATATATTAATTTAAATTTGAAGAATTTATTGCCTTATTATCCCTTATTTTCGTGAAAAATCCCCTTATTTTCCTGTTTTGAAAGCGAGAATTTTGAGCTGTGAAGTATGTAAAATATGAAATACATACAGTTGTACAAAGTTACACTTACATTTTATAACATATAGGACTTGATATTTGAATTTCCAATTTCTCAGAATGTATCGGGTTACTTGGCAATCTGTTAAAATATGATTTATATATTTAAATAAGATGCTTTCTAACATCTTTTAGCCCCGAAAAAATTATGATAGCCAGAGAAACAGTGTCTTGTCTAGTCCGAACACGTGTCCTGTCAAGCTTCAAATTGTACTTTTAATTTATATTTAAATATTAAACACTCGTCTTTGAAAAATCCGTAAAGCTCATTCGTTAAAATAAAATACAATAACTAATCTTCGTTATAAAAGCATATATTCTGAAATTATCAGTAATATATTTCCATTTAAAATGAACTTAAAATAACAGAATCTACTTTCTGAAATTTTAACGTTACTTTCTTTTTGTAAGATTCAATATTCTTTTTCTTTTTTGAGAACTACCGAATCATTTCTTCTATCTATTCCTAAGAATACCAGTTCTGAAAACCATACAACTTAAGATAAAAGCGGGTGTCCCGTCTTGCCCCGAAGTCCCGCCCCAGTCTTCCCTACAAATTTGAGATTTAAATGTGCACTAACAAAAAAAATACTACGTTGCAAAACTGACATAAGGATTAATATTTTTTTAATTTTTAATTAATTAGGACCATGGTATGTTATCAGCAACAGCGTCTCTTGGCCTGATTCACATGTGGGACGTGGATGGAGGACTTGTACCCATCGATAAGTTAATTTGTAACTAATTACTAACGAATGTTGATGATTAATTCCAAATATCGAATATATGACGATTTTTATTCTTCTCTAGGTATTTGTACTCAAATGAAGATTTTATTAAATCTGGAGCTTTGTTGGCAATTGGTTTGGTGAACTGTGGCATCCGGAATGAATGTGATCCAGCTTTGGCTCTTCTTAATGAATATGTATTAAAAGAAAATCAAACAGTGCGAATTGGTGCTGTTTTGGGACTTGGATTAGCTTATGCAGGCTCACAAAGAAGTGACGTTTCTGAATTGATGATTGGTGTCTTATCGGACAAACAAAGTAATTTATTATGTGAAAGATGAAAAATAATATTTTCTCAACGAGAGTTTGTGCTTCATAGAAATGATTGGCAATTCGAAATAACTTAACTCAATATTTTTAAAGGTTCTATGGAAGTTATTTCCCTTGCTGCTATTTCTTTGGGCCTAATAAATGTTGGTTCTGCTTATTCTGAAGCCTCTTCGGCGATTCTTCAAAAACTTTTGGAATTGACTCCTCAGCAATTATCAGTTACATATTCCAGGTATAATAATATCATAATAATCGAAATAAAAACAAAATAAAAATTTCCTGTATTTAAAGCAAAAAAGTCCCTGGTGTTTAGTATTTTGAACTTTCTAAAAATCAAGTCCTTTATTACCCAATACAATAATAATTTCACATAAGAAACTATGGTTTTATTATATATAATACAAACTTCGATAGATGGTCAGTTGATAGAATTTGCAATTTACTTTAGAACGTGAGAATGTGAGTGGAATTATTATGAATGAATGTATAATAATGCATTTTGTCGATATTGATAATTTATTTGAATAATTCTAGATTCCTACCACTGGCATTGGGTATAATTTACATGGGTTGTCGTGATGGAATTGAAGCACCATCAGCAGCACTTGAAGTCTTGCCAGAGCCCTATAAATTGGCTTCACAAACAATGCTTCAGGTACTTAAAAAAATTTATATTATTCATATTTTTGCAGGGATCCTTGGCATGTAAAAATGGGACATAATGATATGTCCTAACGACATTCTGAGATATCCTTGGTACATTCCAGAGATGTCAAGATCCCGGCGATATCTTGTGTTGTGAGAGAGATACCATGTTTAAAAAATTCCGATTAAAAATACTATCTGCTTTGGAATATCTCTTACGGTTTACGAGATATTTGTAATTGCTAATTCTGTTTAACGTTCCATATGGATTATGGAACTCCACCAGGGATTCCACGTGAAACTCTATTTCAAATCCCGCGTGGAATTAGTTTTAAATCTGATAACTTTAGTCTAAAACTACCAGTTTCTTGTGAAAAATATCAACATAACTGAAAGTTGATCAAAATTGTAAATGTTCTTTGAAATATAAAAAAATTAATGAAAGATACTAATGTTTTTCGACGAAAAACACTAAAATAAAATAGTTCAGGATTGTAAATCGTCTTCAAAATCCAATGATTTTTGTTTGAAAAAATTAGTTTCTTGTACAAAAACGTTAATATAAACTGAAAATGTTCTAAAATTTCAAATCTTGTTCGAACTATAACGATTTTTGGTTTTAATATACCATATTTTATTTTAAAACAGCAATTTTTTAGGTTACGTTATCAACCATTGAAAAGATTGATAAATTACGCATCAATTGATCCCTAATAGAAATATTTTTGATCCTTTAAAGAGATTAATACGTGAAAAGTTTTCTAAACAAATGAAAAATGTCTCGAATGTATTTTCAAATTGGTCTACAGCTTTACTAGGTCAAAAATATCTCTATTAGAGCAAATTTAAGGCGTCATTTCACAAGCTTTTCAATGGCTTTTGGAAAAAGTTTCCTACCATTTTTTATACATTTCAGGTCTTTTCACAATCCTTATAATTTCACATTAAAATTTTTTGTAAACAATAATAATTTTCAGCGACAAGTAATATTAATATAAAAGATGCATGTATAATATTAAAAAAAAAAATTTCGAGACATATTTGCGAAACTCCACTTTTTTAGAAGGTGAAACAAAATAAAATTTTATTCGTAAATTTAATATTATAAAAACGAAAGTATCTGAATCGAAAATTTGCTTTTGCCATTTTCTTTTACTTATTGACCGCTAGTTTCTCATAATGCTTCAACAATTCCTTGCAGCTCAAAAAAAAGAGACAAAATTCTAAAATATAGGGACTTATTGTGATCCCTGTTTCTATTATATTTTATTTTTAATTATACTAACAACTGAAGTAAGAACTTATTTCTGTGATATAATAAAATATAAATCTAAAGGTTTTATTTTGTTGCCACTATCTGAATACTTTGTGTGCACTTATGCTAGTTGATATAAAAACGTGACATTCCATAGGTCTGCTCCTATGCTGGTACTGGTGACGTTTTGATAGTGCAAGAATTATTGCGAATCTGCTCCGAACCAGTGGATAATGCTACGACTGTTGCCAGTTCTTTGCAAAATGTACCATCGAGTCCTCAAACACCAAGATTTTCCTCCATCTTTAATATTCATGGAAGCAGCAATAATAATAATAATGCGTCAAAGAATAAATCACTCACAGAGACCAAACAAGAAGAAACGCCTAATACGTATATTGATCAAAGTTTTTATATCAATATTATTCGTTTTTTCTGAAACACTTTCTTTATCGATATTTATGTCATTTCTAGGTATATTGGTCTTTCACAAGCTATTGCTTCTCTGGGAGTTGGCGTGGTGGGCCTTGCTGATGGAAAAGAAAATTCACGAATATTTGGACAAGTAAACAAAATTGGGTTAATATGAAAGACCCCGCACGTTTCTCATGAAAATTCGTTTGCGGTTAAATTTATCCAATTATATTCCTTTTACAGCTCTAGAGCCTATATCAATTTAGGACGATTTAAGCGAAACCCAATTTTCATCCGAAACATCCGAGGTTCTGTATAGAATACCTCATGAGGCTTTCAGTTAATTTCTTAATACATTTTTTTTTTAATATTTCGATTTATTTTCTAAAAATATTTTTTGTCTTATAATAGTTCAATATTTTAATGATCATAGACCGAGGGGCTAACCACTTCAATTGTTTTGTGTACGCTAGATTACAAGATTACAGGATTACATAAGATTATATGGGTTGACATAGGATTAAAATTTACAAACCAAACTGTAAAAAGGGACTAATATAATACGATACTGTGTTTTATACAAGCCAAAATTTAAAGAATCAATAATATAAAAAAAATCAAGTTTTAAACTTGATTGGCTAAACAATTGAGTTTATAAATTTTTTCAAAGAAATAGTAATAGGATAATGGTTATAAAAATTATATGATAACATATATTGAAAATTTATCTTCAAAACCTATTCCCTTCTTTATTTCTTTGTTTTAACTTGTCCTCAAACTTAATTTTCCTCTTCGTTTTTCTCGAAAATCGTCTTCGAAATCGCGATTTATTTTTTTGAGCCTAAAGATATAATTCTAGATTTGGCACCTTAATAGCGAACGTATAATAAGTTCCAAAATTTAAAAAAATGCCATTGGCTAAAAAGATTTTACGATATTTCTGTCTCTTTCTAATCACTGGAATTTTTTTAGTGAATTAGAATATTATATACGCGCGCACGAGCGCGCTTACTTTTGTTCGAAGCGTAAAATTTACTCTCATTATGGTTGGTTTTTGTGAAGTAATTGCACATAGTGTGAAGTGATTTTGAATCCCAATGTATGTATGCATAATATTAATATATTTTCTTCAATATATTTATAGAAAGCAAAAAATCAATAGCGACCCTTCAATTCGAAATTACACAAATAGATTTCAATCGGTTTCAACACTAAAGTTCGTGTTTAGATATTAGTTTAAAATTCGAGCAAGCTCGACTGCGCATTTTGATAAAACCTGCGATTGTAAGTTTTAAAAAACCTGCTCCCGAGATATTGAGTTGCTTAATACTGGTCAACGAGTTTTAATGTAAAAAAGTTTACCAATTCTGAGTAAATCAACCGAGAATTTTGAGGGTACCATTTTTAGGTTTTCATAAACTGGTTTGGATAGAGAGTAAAAATCGAATTTTCAATTTTTTACGAAAACGAAAACTTACTCCCGAGATATGAGGATGTAGGATGAGTCTAAAAAAATATTTTATTAAGAAAATGATTGTGTTCCGAGAAAATAAGGATTTACTGTGAAAGTATTGCACTGTGTCAAGTAATTTGTTGCTAAAGGTCTGATAAAAAAAGAAAAAGATATTTTTTTACCAATAAACTTTAATAAATTTAAGATATCGATTTCTCTAATTCATTGCAATTTTAATTAACATCTAGTTTCTTTTTAAAAATTACGTTTCTGGTAAATATCATTTTTATTTTTGCAACTGAATAAAAAAAAAATTTATCTAATTTCTGCCTAAAAAGTATTCTTTAGGATTCATTTATGCTTCTCAAATTTTATGAGAACTTGTAAATCAAAATTTGAAAAGTTCACGGAGAAAAATGGATGTTCAAACGTAACACGGAGGTTTTTAGGGTTAACATATTTTATGCTTAACTATAGGACAACAATCTAGATATTTGAAGTTAGCATCTGTAGATAATAAAAAGTGAGATGTTACTATGGAACATCCAAAATGTTTAACTGAAATATCCGAGATATTACATGTATGGTTATGTCAAATAACGGCTGTAAATATTTGAAGAGTTTACTTATTTCTAGTAATTTAAGGGATTAATTGATAACTTATTTGTGTACTTAAAATTAAACTTTAATGTTCGCACATGCACGAAAAACCAATAAAGGGTGTAAAATGTCGATCAAATGATACATGCAGTCAAGTTGAGGTTACGTTTAATATTTTTAATTCATAATGAAAACGGGGTAAGTAAGCGAAAAAATTAATCATATGTAATGTGCTCTTAAAATTCTATCTATTTTAGGTTATTTGAACTCAAAATTAATTTTAAATTTATAAACGTTTTGTCAAATGTGTTTATGTCAATATAATGATATAACCTGCCATTTAAGATCATACTTCCCTCGTGTATACAGACAGAAGTCGTTATCCAATTTTAATTAAGAATAGCTACAATTTTGATTCTTTTGAAATGTTCTAAAAATGTAATATTCTGCAATTGTAATATCAAAAATATAGAACCGACATATATAGTTTTGAGATTCTAATGCGCATGCGCTTGGACGATGTTAACATCTGAATGTGTTTCAGTTTAACATAAAAATATTTTTACCCCTAAAATCTCAAAAATATAGTAGATGTTTAAAATGAATATCTGCATGTTACGCTGAAAAAATGTTTAGGTATATTACCTAGAATTCTTGCTATCCCAGCTAGAAAGTATCGATGGATTTCGTCTTCCTAAATAGTTAGTTGTATTGAACAGATTTTCTTGCAGACAAAATATAGGTGCAGTATCAAGAAAATTTAGCTGTAATGTATATATTTCTATGGCTAAACAAGTAAAGGTGTCACACCTAACCAGGTTCAGCTAGATATTCTAGGTAAAAAATACAGCTAAACTTGACAGCCTGTCTAGCTGCGTTTTCTAGCTGAAGTGTCTATAATTTTTTCTAGCTAATAGGCCGATATATTTTTATTTATAAGGACAAAAAAAGTTATAATCAATAATTGTCAGTATGTACAATAGGGCGAATCGATAAAAAGTTTTAAACAAAACTTTTTGTTAAGTTATACGCGTACTGATAAAAGAATACTCACTTTCCTTTGAAGGCTTCAATATAGTTCTGAAGGTTACAGCTAATCAAAACTTCTCTTATTTCCATATTTGGTTCCATCATTGTCATTATATTAATGTATATATTATTCATTTTTTAACTCTCACAAGCCACACGACACGAGGCACGAGCTTCTTGTATTTACGGAACGTTCGGGCGTTAGTGTTGTGCGAACTAATGCAAGGCGGTAGTTTTTTTAAATGCATTTCAGTTTATAGACATAAAACTGATGCTACCATTATTTTAGGTTAGAATTTTTAGCTGTACGAGCAAACTAATTACAGGAAATATGCTGTTTGATAATGACTGCTAGAATGTTTAGCAAATGATGAGAAAATTATCTCCCACATTTTCTGTCTGCAGGAGATAGACGGCTTATATATCTTAGCTATCTAGTATGCAGTTCTACCTAAACTTTATTGCAAATTCAGCTATATCTCGCTAGCAATATATTTTTAGCTACAACAGCTATATCATTTTTTTCAGTGTAGGTGGTACAATCTTACCCTTTGAACATCTACATTTAAACATCTATTTTTCTCCGTGTTATTTCTAAAAGAAATTCGGTAACCTCGTGTGCCATATTTGGTACAGTGGGCACTACCCTTCATTTAAACAGTCAACAAAATTATATTTATTATTATATCAATATAATACAAGACATTACGCAAGGTTAGATGGGATTACATGGGATTACACGAGAATACATGGGATTACAACAGATTATATGGGATTGCAATATATTACATAGAATTACGCGATATTACAGGGATTACATAGATTACACAGGATTACTAGGAATTGCACAATATTACCAGGGATTACACAATATATAAGGGATTTCACAAGATTACCAGTGATTGCAAGAGAATACACAAAATTACAAGGATTACACAAGATGACATGGGATTACATCGAACAGTGTACACCAGATTACAACAGTGATTAACATTTCTTCTCAAGTTTACCTATCCTAAAAATCAATCGGATTCTTAAAGGTTAAGCAAAGTGTAGTGTCCTATTGGGTGGTATAATTTTATGGAAATTGCTTTCACATTTAAATAGATATTTAACGAAGGCAAGGGATTGAAAAATTTGGATTTTATAATGCACCTGTTAATCACTCAGTAAGTTAAATTAAATTTATTTGTGGTAAACACGAGATTGCCTTTATTGTGTACGTATACTACAAACTTTCTAACAGACTCAATGCTCAATTCGCTTTAATAGATTCCTAAAATCTGTCAAAGATTAGTCTTGCTTATTTTTTCAGCCAGAGAATAAGGTGAACTCTAGCCTGCCTGTAAATAAATTCGATACTCAATTTTTGCTGTTCTATTTTTCGATGGCTATTTCGCTGACCAGGGGACGAAGTTGATTTAGATCTGCTCTAAAGTTAGCCGAAGGAAAATATCTCTAAAAACACGTTTTTAAAATAGACACTAGATCACAATAATGATAATAATAATTAATGATAAATTTTCAATATAGATTCGCCTAGAAAAAAGAAGTCGCCGTGCATAAAACGTTAGCAGTTAGTCGCTGCTCAGCACAGTTAATCAATTATTATCTTTATCGAAAAGAATATTTTTGGAAGCCAGATAATAAAATAAATCCTAGCCTTCCTTTAAAATAATCCCGTATTTACGGAAGGATTACAAAATAAATTTAGATCGTTCCTCGTTCTATTTCTAATTTCTCCTCAAATAGAGTAGGAATGAGACTTGGGTAGAGAGTACACTCTACTCTACTCTCCAGATGTAAACTTCACGATACTTGAACGTTGCTGGGAAGTTCGTAACTGGCGAGTTTTCCTCGCGACTGGGACCTCCTTGTGTGTGCTCCCGTTGCGCACCCCACTCTTCACGATAAACATGGAGAACACTGTGAATACGGAGCGATCCGAAGACGACCACCTTCTGCATTCACCCTGCAAGTGTATTAACATTTCGTTGAAATCCAGAGATTCCTTTCAAGATATTAATCAGTGAAAGCTTAGCACCTACACAAGTACTAATAACCAAAAAGAATAGCATAACAGAATATTACGGGTATATCCATCGCAATTCCTTCAGAAGGTAGAGGAATGTTCCTGGTTGTGCAGCAGTCCCAGTTATGCAGCACTCTTCATTATCGAAGTGTTTATTAACTTAAGGCTGCTGAACTACTGTCAACTTATGGGGTTATTGTAGGGTAGTTTTTGAGTTAAAGTTGAACCGACAACACCTTTTAGTATAGTTTTTCTGAACACCAGAAAACACTGTAAAAAATATGAAAACGTTTACTTTCATTTTTTGAAATTTATTTATTTTTTAAAGTCTTGAGCAAGAAAGGTGAGTACAATACGTAATAATTTAAGTTTGGCACCTGTATTTTATCATACAAACTGAATTTCCGTAACATGATTGCTGCACAACTGGGTTTGAAGCCACCCGGTTATGCAGTAGTCAGGTCCCCGGTTATGTCGCACCCAGAAAATTAATTGTTTTAACACTTTTATAATCGAATATGGCCATTATTCTCACATAAAATTATTTTGAATATCATCTAATTGATTTTTTCGGTATATTTTGATGTTTTTTATTCATTGCGATTCGGACTTAAACAATTAGATTCGCAGTAAAATAGATCAAGTAATCAAAATTATTAAACAGATCGATCATTTTGCATTCAATTCCATGTGCCTACTTGTTAAAAGCTTATACAATAATGAAATGATCTCCCATTTTGAATTTCTATTGGTTTTACTTCCTATTTTTACATTTTTAGTGGATTTCTTGATGTGCTGCAGAGCCGGTGACGAACTTTTGCTTAACCAAGAAAGCTATCTTCCAAAAATTTTCCATAATCTTTCTGTTTTGAATGGAATCAGTATACTTTCCTGGGCAAATAGTTAGATATTACCATTATCTTTACAGCGGCATCGCCACCATCAAACTTGGATGATCCGATCAAAAGTTATAGGCAACAAAAAAAACCTACTGGACAATCGGGGACAATCCCCTCTTTCTTTTTATTCTCCTTGGCTATGATGTTCTTGTAGGCTGGTGCTGAAGATTCGATGACTAATATGGTTCTTTTTTCGAAAACAAGAAGAAGTTAGTCAAGACTCGAATGCGCGAAGGAAACAGTAGTTGAGAATATGAAATTCCAGCAGCAATTCTGAATTTCGATAATTGATTCTATTTTTCTAGGAGCGTAAGGCTTTGATATCAGGGCTAAAGACGCAAGAGTGGCCGAGATGGCAATGAAGCACTTCTAATACCGTATGGTTTTTTTGGATTACAACGTTCCCGTATAAGTTGGACAACTAAACATTATGTGTCCAAAGTGCTCAAGAAGTGCATGGCACGCTCTGCAGCTAACCTGGGGAATGTATTGGCTTAAAATGTTACGACGGTATGCTAAAGTTGAAATGGCACCGCCTTTTGTCAAGAAGCTGTTCGCGAAAAATGTTCTCCTGTGCTTTCTTGATCTAGGCCTTGAGAAATGAGTACTCGAGATGGATAGGTTTGATTCATTTTGCTCAACCCTCATATTTGAAACCAAGGCCAAGTAAACACTCGGCTGAAACCAGCAGCCTCCTTCGCTGCTTTGTATAGGACCGCTTCTTTGCCCACCTCTTCGTGCTTTCCGACTATTTTAAGAAAAGGGTTTCGTCTACTTGGGACTATGTGCGTTGTTCGCAGCATAATACTGTTATGAAGACATTCGGGATTTAGTATTCCACGACCACCTTGGCGGCGTCAGCGTCCAAAGTAAAGTCGTGGAACAGACGACTTAAGTTACATGCTTTTGTTCATGTGCGTAACGTTTCATGAACCAAATATAGGGATTTGTGCTCGTTCTTCGTCCATGCAACCACATCAAATGAATCGAGTATGATGTCGTATAGTGATTCTATCGAGGAGATTAGGGGCTCCAGAGATTCCATTAAGTTTCCCTTGCTTTAAATTAAACTTGCCGCATTTTTCTAACTCCGGATGGAAGTTATTCGATCGGCGTGACACATAGTAAATAAGCAGAATTCTGTAAAAATACATATTTTCCTTCTCAACCTGCGTCCGCCATTAGAAAAAGCATGCAGAACGTAAATTTCCCGTCGTTAACCGTGAAATTACATACGGGTAGTAAGGGAATACACAAAGTGAACATGATATTTTGAGGTTTGGTCTCCCTAAACTGTTCCGTTAAACTCAAACATCCTCTGTAGTGATTCAAAATAGAATTTTATAGTATTAT
>NC_046658.1:45121213-45125869 GCF_010883055.1 Belonocnema kinseyi
ATATCAAATTCTATTTTGAATCACTACAGAGGATGTTTGAGTTTAACGGAACAGTTTAGGGAGACCAAACCTCAAAATATCATGTTCACTTTGTGTATTCCTTTACACAGGATTTCGCCGGGAGTGGGTGCTAATCTGGAAAATTTCAGCCACAACCACGTCTCACGACCGTGAGATAGGTGGTTACAGTCTAGAACGGAATCAATACGACGATCCAGCAAAAGCCTCGTGCACCCTAAGAACACGGAGCGATCTAAGGACTACCGCCTTCTGCACTTTTCCCGCAAGTGTTTTAGCATATTGTTGACACGCAGGGATGCTTTTTAGGCCATTAGCAAGTGGAAACTTGGCACCTCCAAGAGCAACGATGATAAGGACGATTATTTTAACAGAATATTCCGGATAAAATCGTTGCAACACCCTTATAAGGTCTCGATACCTCTCTTTCTTTTCATTCTCCTCGGCTATGATGTTTTTGTCCGCTGGTGCCGAAAATTCGATAACGAACATGGTTCGCTTCTCGAAATCAAGAAGAACCATGTCAGGCCTCGAGTGAGCGACAGAAACAATTTTCCAGAATATAAAGTTCCAAAAAATGTGGCACTTCCCATTCTCGACAATTGACTCGATTTCCCTAGGAGCATTTAGAGGAGCGATATTAAGGTTAATGCCGTAAGAGTGACAGCGATGGTAATAAAGCACTCTCAGCGCCGCATTGTGCCTTTAAATGTAGGTCGGTCCCGCGTGAGTTGGACAACTAGATAGTATGTGAGCTAAATGCTCGAGGTGTGCATGGCGCGCCCTGCAGCTATCATCAGGAATGCTTTGGCTCAAAATGTGGCGACGGTATGTTAAGGTGGAAATGACACCGTCTTGGCATGCAAAAATGAAACCCTCCGTACCAGACTTCAATCCGGGCGATTTAAGGAAAGCAAACGTTAGCTCACAAGACATTGACTGATCCTTCACATTTCTGTAGAGGATACCGTGCATCCTCTTATCGAGGAGCTGTTCACGAAAGTTTTTCTCTTGTGCTTTCTTAATCCGGGCTTTCAGGAGTGAGTACTAGAGATAGATTAGATTTGATGCATTTTGCTCACCCCTAATACTAAGTTAAGTCCGAGTTTTTCAGCAGCCTCCTCCGCTGCTTTGTACAGAAACGCTACTTTGCCCACTTCTACGTGATTCCTGACCATTTTAGGAAGAGGTTCTCTTCCATTTGCAACTCTACGTGCAGTACCCAGAATAATCCTGTTGTGAAGAAATTCAAGACTCAATATTCCGCGACCACCTTGACAGCGTGAGATGTACAGTCGCGGAACGGAAGACTTAAGATGCATGCTTTTGTTCATGCGCATAACCTTTCTTGTCCCGATATCAAGGGATTCGAGCTCGTTCTTCGTCCATGGAACTACTCCAAATGAATAGAGTACTACCGGGACGGCAAGCATGTTCTTTGCAGATACTTTGTTCCTCCCCGACAGTTCGGAAGACCAAATCTGCCGGATAAGACGTTTGTATCGGCTTCGGAGAGTATCCTTTACAGATGTCACATCCTAAATGCAGTTCTGTGGCAGCCCAGGTATGTATAAGTCTCTTCAGCGCAAAAGGGGTCGTATAGCGCTCCTATCAACAAGCTCAGAATCTTCAGGGATGTTATTAAGTTTTCCTCGCTTCAAATAAGCCTTGGCGCATTTTTCTAACCCAAATTCCATTCCAATTTCCTTAGTATATCGTTCGACAATCTCTAGAGCTAGATGTAGTTTCTCTTTGCTTTTAGCATAGATCTTAAGATTGTCCATGTAAAATACATGAGTGACCTTGTACTTTTGACCTGCAGGTTCGCCGCACAAGTACTTGTCGGAACGGCGAAGTGCTAGAGATAGTGGCAATAATGTAAGGCAAAAGAGAAGTAGGCTCATGGTGTCGCCCTGAAAGACACCTCTCTGAAAGATGATCTTGTTAGTTGTCACACGATCTATGGGAGGTCTATGGGAGGTCGAATCGAAAGCTTTCCGATAATCAATCCAGGCCATCGATAGGTGACGCTGGTAGAATTCTGCATCTTTGCAGATACAGCTATCGATGGGATGGTTCTCCCGACATCCCGCTACGCCTTTCTTGCAGCCTCGTTGTTCATACATTTCTTGCCACACAGGTGCAATTGCACGAACAATCCTATCATTTAGGATAGGTGTGAATACCTTATAAAGTGTATTCAGACAAGTGATTGGCCTGTAATTCTTCGGGTCAGTTAAGTTGTCTATTTTCAGCAGGAGTATTGTGCGCCCTTCCACCAACCACTCTGGAATCGGCTCTTCCGACTTCAAATATGAGGTGAAAATATGGGCCAAATGCTGATGGGTTAAAGGAAACTTCTTCCACCAGAAGGTTTTGATACAATCTGGTCCCGGTGCGGAATAGTTCTTCATCCCTCTTAATACTTTTTTCACCTCCTCGGTAGTGATGGGTGGGCATTGTTTATCAGGTGTTATGAGGGCATTACATAAATCCTTGAAGCTATTTATATTTTCTGAGTCTTCGTCCAGTCTATGCTGCACTCCGTAGACTTCTCTCCAAAATACTTCGACCTCCTCTAGTTTAGGTGGGTGTTCGACAGTAACTGGAGGATCTTGGAAGAGTCGTGATGGGTCAGAGAGAAACTGTTGATTTTTTCTGACCCACCTCTCCCTGTGCTCGAGACTTCTCTTAGCGTCAGATAGTATCCATATTCTCTCAACAATATGCTGCCTGATGGTCAGCAGCTTTGACTTGTTAAGTGTGTGATAACGGGTCCGGAGTTCGCGCGCGAACTTTCGAACCTTGGCGGTAAAACTCCAGCCAGATGTGATGTAGTGAATCATACACTGAATGCGGAACACGTACTGTCTTGCCCAGTCTATCTTTATGACAAGTTGATGCATTCGTCTTTTGGTCTAACGGTCAACCGTTGGTTTTGTTGTACGGTTCGCATTGGCCTAAGCTCTCGCTGCATTATAGACACAATAATTGACAGCTCAGTGTTCGGATTCTCCGGAAAAATGTCCACGAAGCTCATCATTCATTTCAACCAGATCTTTAGGCTTGGGAGAAACCTTGTTGTTGATGTTTCTCCCGATCATTGAGCATTGCTCTTCCTCTATTGGATGCCTGCCCGCGGTTGGTCTTAGTGTCGCTTCTCTTTCTCTGTTGCCGGCTTGTTCTAGCTGTGGTAGAGTAGGCGTTCCGCTTACATAGCCCCTTTTTCAGAGTAGTTCAGTATGGTTTCTCAGACGTTGCTGCGAAAAGTGCGATAGCTCCGGGTGTTTCTCGCACCACAAAGCATGCAGCCGTACCATGTAACCCCGTTCAGGGGACACACTCGCATCGTAGCACTCTAGCAAGTCGTGACTCAGTGGCTCCGTCCACCCGAAGGTCGTGAGATCCCGCCGATCCATCGCATTGAATCCATTTTCATAGGCTCCTTCAGCTCTAGATTGGTCGGCATTGTTGGCCGACCCATTGTCGGGAGCCCTGCGCGATCTGTTGTTTTGAACCGCACTTACTACAACTATGTTTGGTGTTGTCATTGTTGTTCCCATGAGAAGCTAGGGAAAGGGGTTCGTCCATCCTTGTAGAGCCCCGCATGCAAGGATTAGGCTGCGTACTCTGAGAGGTCGCCCGGTGTCCCAGAGTCACCGTTCTAGACACCTTACCCAGGTGCCAATCAGCTTTCGGAACGGTTTTTACACCGTCGCTTTGGGGTTAATTCCTACAAAACCACCCCTGGACAATTGTCCGCGACTGCCTATTTATTTTTGTAACCATATGCAGCAGAAACCCTTGCTACCGTGGCCCTCTATCCGCAACACGAGGACGCGTTCGATGGCTTTGTCATAGGCCCTTCGGTTTGATTCTAGAGGAATCAAAACCGAAACGAATGATTCCGGTTTCGGGAATCGAACCCGAGCCTCCAGGTGGTCGCGAAGGAATTAACCCCCAAGCGGAGGTGTGAAAACCGTGCCGAAAGCTGAATGGCACCTGGGTGAGGTGTCTAGAACGGTGACCCCTTTCCCTAGCTTCTCGTGGGAACAACAATGACAACACCAAACATGGTTGTAGTAAGTGCGGTTCAAAACAACAGAACGCACAGGGCTCCCGACAATGGGTCGGCCAACAATGCTGACCAATCTAGAGCTGGGGGAGCCAATGAAAATGGATTCAATGCAATGGATCAACGGGATCTCTTGACCTTTGGGTGGACGGAGCAACTGAATCACGACTTGCTAGACTGCTACGATGCGAGGGTAGCCCGTGAACGGGGTTACATGGCACGGCTGCCGGTTCGAAAGTTCGCGCGCGAACTCTGGGCCCTTTATCACACACTTAACAAGTCAAAGCTGCTGACCATCAGGCAGCATATTGTTGAGAGAATACGGATACTATCTGACGCTAAGAGAAGTCTAGAGCGGAGAGAGAGAGGTGTGTCAGAGAAAATCAACAGTTTCTCTCTGACCCATCTCGACTCTTCCAAGACCCTCGAATTACTGTCGAACACCCACCCAAACCTTCTGGTGGAAGAAGTTTTCTTCAACCCATCAGCATTTGGCCCGTATTTTCACCTAATATTTGAAGTCAGAAGAGCCGATTCCAGAGTGGTTGGTGGAAGGGCGCACA
>NC_046658.1:45125969-45142830 GCF_010883055.1 Belonocnema kinseyi
ATCTCTAGCACTGCGCCATTCCGACGGGTACTTGTGCGGCAAACCTGCAGATCGAAAGTAAAAGGTCACTCATGTATTTTACATGGACGATCTTAAGATCTAGGTATGCTAAAAAAAGAGAGCAACTGCATCTAGCTCTGGGGATTGTCGAACGATATACTAAGGAAATTGGAATGGAATTTGGGTTAGACAAATGCGCCAAGGTTTATTTGAAGCGAGTAAAACTTAATGGCATCCCTGAAGATCCTGTGCTCGTTGATAGAAGCGCCATACGACACCTTTGCACTGGAGAGACTTATACATACCTGGGCGTGCCACAGAGCCGCATTCAGAATGTGAAATCTATAAAGGATACTCTCCGAAGCAGATACAAACGTCTTATTCGACAGATTTGGTCTTCCGAACACTCGGCGAGGAACAAAGTATCTGCAACGAACATGCTTGCCGTCCCGATACTACTCTATTCATTTGGAGTAGTTCCATGGACGAAGAACGAGCTCAGATCTCTTGATATCGGGACAAGAAAGGTTATGCACATGAACAAAAGCATGCGTCTTAAGTCTTCCGTTCCGCGATTGTACATCTCACACCGTCAAGGGGATCGCGGAATATTGAGTCCTGAATGTCTTCACAACAGGATTATTCTGGGTACAGCACATAGAGTTGTAAATGGAAGAGACCCTCTTCTTAAAATGGTCAGGAATCACGAAGAAGTGGGCAAGGGAGTGTTTCTGTACAAAGCAACGGAGGAGCCTCCTGAAACACTCGGATTTCACTTCAGTATTAGGGGTGAGCAAAATGCATCAAATCTAATCTATCTCGAGTACTCACTCCTGAAAGCCCGGATTAAGAAAGCACAAGAGAAAAACTTTCGTGAACAGCTCCTCGATAAGAGGATGCACGGTATCTTCCACAGAAATGTGAAGGATCAGTCAATGTCTTGTGAGCTAACGTTTGCTTTCCTTAAGTCGCCCGGATTGAAGTCTGGTACAGAGGATTTCATCTTTGCATGCCAAGACGGTGTCATTTCCATCTTAACATACCGTCGCCACATTTTGAGCCAAGACATCCCCGATGATAGCTGCAGGGCGTGCCATGCACACCCCGAGCATTTAGCTCACATACTATATTGTTGTCCAACACACGCGGGAACGACCTACATTCAAAGGCACGATGCGGCACTACGAGTGCTTTAGTACCATCTCTATCACTCCTACGGCATGCACCTTAATATCTCTCCTCTAAATGCTCCTAGGGAAATCGAGTCAATTATCGAGAAAGGAAAGTGCCGCATATACTGGAACTTTATATTCTCGACAATTGTTTCTGTTGTTCACTCGAGGCCTGACATGGTTCTTCTTGACTTCGAAAAAAATGCTGCGGGAAAAATGCAGAAGGCGGTTGTCCTTGGGTTACTCTGTGTTCGTAGGGTGCACGAGCCTTTGCTGGATCGTCGTATTGATTCCTTTACAGACTATAACCACCTATCTCATGGTTGTGAGACGTGGTTGTGGCTGAAATTTTACAGCGATTTCGCTGGAAGCGGGTGCAATTTTTCAGATTAGCACCCGCTCCCGGCGAAATCCTGCGTTTGTCTTTATGACAAATTTTCAATTATGTATATGCATAAACTTTTACAGTAGACGTCATCTAAAAATTACACGATGAAATCACAACGACAGGCCTTCGAGAGCACCGATCACAAGGACAATTACTTTAGTAGAATATTTTGGTTACAGTCATTTCAGCTCCCTTTTAAGGTCTTGATACCTCTCCTCCTAATCCTTCTCCTTAGCAGTGATATTGTAGTCGGCCGCAGCCGAGAATTCGATCACGAATATAGTTCGTTTCTTGAAGTCTTGGAGAACGATGACAAGTCTACAGTGTGCAACGGAGACGGCTGACCGAAAATTGTAGTTCCAGAAAATTTGGCACACGAAAATGAAACCCTCTGTACCTGAAATACGCCCTGATTATTTGAGAAAAGCAAAAGTTTGCTCTTTTGACAAGGACTTTTGTTCTACATTTCTGTAAAAGTTTCCGTGCGTTTTCTTGTTAAGTATTAATATGATGTGTTTTTATTAAACTTTTATTCGGGTAAACCCGTTGATACATCATAGCCACGGACTAAGTCAAGTGACTGATGAGATTAGAATGTTATAACTTGATTCAAATAATTTAATACGATGGTTGAGACCTCCTGCGATGATGTTGTAGGTATACAATTACGAGCGGCCACGAGCTTTGGAGGTGACAACAGTCACCTCTGGATGCTTTCTTAGAGCTACCATCTGCCACTCCACGGGTTTTTAGTCGCTCGCTTCCTGATGATCAAGAAAGTTTCTTACAATGCGACAGGTGTTTAATAAAACCGCCTTCTGAGTTGCTGCCAATACCCTACTGACTGCTAAATGTTCAAGATGTCCAGTGCATCTTGCGTGCACATTACCTGTAGCCGAAATCACAATGGGATGAATGGATGCATGATTCACATTCCTCCATATGGTCTTTACTTCATGCCTTAACTCGCTATACTTGTGGATCTTGGTTGTATAGGTTGACTGCAAATTTCGGTTAAACGGACAAGCAATGTCGATGATATAGAATCTTCCACCTTTTTTTTCCCGTGCATCACGATTTCAGGTCGATTGGCCCGAATATAATGATCCGTTTAGATGGTAACATCCCAATATAAGACGTAATCTTCGCTTTCTAAAATGGGCATTGGAATGTATCTATAGAAGGGCACCCATTCTTTTAAGAGTCCTAGGTTTAGGGCAAGTTATTGATGTATAATGCCCGCTACATCATTATGTCTGTGCGGATATTCTCTCTGAGCCATTACGCGACAGCCATCAATAATGTGCTCGATGGATTCGTTGGTATCTCCACATAATCGGCACCGGTCAACCACGTCTTGATGTAACACGTGTTAGCGATAATTCTTGGTGCTGATAACCTTGTGCTGTATTGCAATGACGAATCCTTCCGTCTCTGGATACAGAACACCCTTTCTTAGCCAAATATTAGATGCCTCACTATCCACTTCACTTTGATCTAACGTATTGGGGTGCTCGCCATAGATGGCTTTCTACCTCCATTGTATTTCTAATTCCTCTATGGTTTCTGTCCTGATATTCAAGGTCTCATCTGAGGACAATTTTAAGGGCGTGCATTCAAGATCCGCTTGACAGATGGTTCTGTAAAGCGCAACATTTCGTTTACAGTTAAAATTGTCTCGTAACTGTATAACTTGTGACTCACACAGTTTTTTGACATCTACGACGCTCCTACCCCCTAAATGTCGTGGTAGAACTACCCTTTCAATCGCTGAATTTCTGTAGTGCATTCAGTGCTTCGTCATTTCTACGCAAACATTTCTGTTTAGCTTTTCAAGGTCGGTGTTAGACCATTTTATGAGCCCGAAGGAGTACGTGAGGACAGGGATGGCATATGTGTTAATCGCCCTGATTTTGTTTGCCGAGTTGAAACAACTCTTCATAATTAATCTGAGTCTCGTAGTAAAGACAGTAATTAGGCTTGTCTTAACTATCGTATGTTGATGCCCTTAGATTCAAGAATACCCAGATATTTATATGATTCGCCTGCAGCCATTGCCTCGATGTCATTTTCGAACTCGTTTTCTAACTCGGTGGTCCCTAATTCCCCTCTGATTAAATGCACTGTTCTGCATTTATCTAATCCGAACTCCATGTGGATATCATTGGAAAACTGCTTTGTAACATCAATCACTTGCTGCAGTTTCTGGCCTGAACTAGCGTACAGCTTCAGGCCATCCGTGTAAAGAAGATGGGTCACTTCATGATATCCCCATTATCATGAATTCTGAACCCATGAGACATGCTGTTTAGTGTTTTGCTCAATGGATTTAATGCTAAACAGAACCATAGTGTGCTGAAGGAGTCTCCTTGAAATATACCCGCCGTTAAGCGTATTGATCTAGTAATCATTGGTTGTCCATGATCAAAATAATTGATTCTTGTACCCCAGAGCCTCATCGCATGGCTTAGAAAGTCAATAATGCATGGATAGATTTTGTTAAGTTTTAAGAGTTCAAGCAAATAGTCATGCGGAACACAAAGAAACGCTTGCTTGTAGTAAAGGTATTCCATGTGTAAGTTCCTTTGATGCTTACGAGCTTGAGTCACGGCAACAGCGTCTATAGTGACTAAATCTTTACAGCCTCGTGAGTTTTTACAACATCCTTTTGGTTCTTCTGTAAGAATGTCATTCTTCTCACAATGAGAATATACCTTATCTGCAATGATAGCTGTAAGACATTTATAAAATGTTGGAAGACAGGCTATCGGTCGAAATTCAGATGGGTTTGTGAGCGTCTGGTTTTTTAGTATCATATACGTAGTACCTTGAAGCATAAAGCCTGGCATCAAATCTGTGTATTCAATGATCTTCTGAAAACACCTTGCCAACGCAAAATGCACACTCGTCAGGTACTTGTACCAAAAGTTGTGTACCATATCCAGACCTGGAGATTTCCAGTTACTTGCCCTCTTCAAGACAACTGAAACATCCAAAGCTGTGATGTTTGTCAGATGCATTTCTTGGCTATTGCTTGGCCTTGCTTCCTCCAGTTTGAATCACGCAGTGTCCAAATTGCATCTGTTCATTTTTCCCCAAACGCCCGACCAGTAGTTAGTCATATCTTCCAATTAAGGGACTTCGGTGCCTTGGTGGTTATTTGGCTTTACTCTCAATTCACGATAGAACCTTCTTCCATCTGTCTGAAAGTTTTGGTTTGTTGCCTTCGTGCATTACTTTTCTTGTACCGACGCAGTCTGGCAGTAAGAACATCAAGTCTCTGTCGTTGAGAGTCTAAAATTTCATCCAATATTGCTGGTGTTCCTAATGGATCCGGTGCATGTTGTTCATTATCCCTAGCACCTATTTCTTCAGCATCAATCAAGTCTTCGTTATCCACATCTTCCAAGGCGAGCTCATCAATAGGAAGCTGCCGTTCCACTTCCATTTGGATAGCAGCTATTTCAACAGTCGAAAGCAGTCTGTTTACAGATATTGAGCGTTTTTGATCTGCCAGATTCTGCTCACTTATTTTTGTGGCTAGCTCTGGGTATTTAAGTAAGAAGAGTCTATGATCTTCTCTCCTCACACTTTCCCCACATTTCTCTGCCAAACAATAAAGGCGAATAACATCTCTGTTTATATAGTATGTACATTTTCGTCTCTTTTTTGGTTGCTGAACCTCTGCTTCTGCCTCTGGTTGTATAAGGTCATCCACCTCTGGAGGATGTGGTGGTGTTGGATCATCAATAGGTTGAGGAAGAACATCAATTCCTCCTGCTTGACCGTTTGTCGCGGCTTTCTCTAACTGATGTTCATTGCCGTCGTTTTTCCACGCCAAATCAACCTGTTGTTCAATCTCCATTCCTCGGTCTTCTGTAACATGTAGATTAGTCCTGACGTCTTTCACCTTAACGATACGATCTCTTAGTGCGACCTTTTGTGTATTAGGATACTTTGCAGCCAATTTTGTTCTTAAATTGTATCCTTTTTCCTTGTTTGTTTCAAACTTCGCACTTTCGTAATAGAGAAGCACCAATTCCTCTTTCATTGTGGTATCCCGATTGATGCTCTCCCACGGTATTTCTGTCGAGGTGGTTGGCTGCAAATAGCTAGTGCTAGCCAAAGCATCCTCAGCAGGCACAGTTGATGTTCCACTGCTTACCGTTTGTCGCAGATGTTCTTGCTGGTCAGCTGTTTGATTAGTGAGTTCGGCCTGACCATCCTGTTCGCCTGTCGCGCCCCGACGATCCTCGGGAAGCGACAAGCGCTTCAAAATCTTTAATATATTCTCCATTTTTCATTGATGGGTTTTGGTGTTCTACTTAGTCCCCCTCCTCTTCATTATCAGCCTATTTCGCATGGGAAACCCTGTCAGTGGCAATGCTACCTCCGACATTGCCGTCAAAGTCATGAGAGGAAAGCTCAAGCCCTACCGCGACATCAACGCGGAACACCATCAGTTATTATTATTATTATTATTATTATTATTATTATTATTATTATTATTATTATTATTATTCTTAGATGGGTAGGGTCATTCAAGCCCATAGCTCTGAGGTCAACTAGTGTAACCTATTGTACTTTACCCTTTAAAATCTATGCCTCGCTAAGGAGACCAGTTTGCTCCATATATGCGCATATCGCGGAATAGAAGATATCTTCGAAATCGTCTGGTTCGCAGAAGTGATTACCAAAATGTTTCACTCTGAGGCCGACTAGCACATCACAATCACATAAGATGTGATGTGCTGTCTCCTGGCGGAAGCCACATTTTTGACAGCGCGGGTTGCTGTCGACCTTCATATTATTGAGGTGCTTCATTAAATGGCAATGTCCCGTAAGCATTTCTACCACTACTTTCACCTGCTTTCTTTCCATGTGCAGGAGTTTCTTAGATTTTCCTAAGCATGGTTCTTTGATAAACTTTTTCGAGTGTACCATACCCTCAACCACCCTCCAATATTCCGCATGCTCCATCAGGAGCGACCTTTTAAAGACGTGCCTAGCCGAAGCATACGAGATTCCGCAGTATAGTTGAGGTCCATTGGGGATCTTCCTAGGCCCTTTTTTGCAAGCATATCTGCTCTTTCGTTGCCCTTAATGTTCTCATGTCCGGGAACCCAGATAAACTTGACCCAGTTTTTAACAGAAACTTCGAGAAGTTCTTGGAGGCAGCTCAGACAAGTCTGGATGTAAATTCCTCTGATTGGGGGGCCATTAACGCAGCTTAACTGTCAGAGCATATGCAAACGTGGTGATTGATGTAACGCCACTTATGAATCATCTCCAGACAGGCCTTGATTACTAGGATTTCAGCTTAAAATACTGTATTAAATTTTCCCAGTGCGATTGTTATTTAAGCACTAGGTTTCATCCGAAATATTCCAGCTCAGACCCGCTGCAGCCCTCTGCCTAATCAAAAGATGCAGCGGTGGTATACCTAGAATAGTCTCTAATGCTACCGTTGGAGTAGTCCTCATTGATCCAGTAATTACCAGCCAAAAGACTATTTGTAGACTCTCCAGCTGGTTTCTGGAACATGCCAGACTGGTTCTTGGCACCCACATTAGTAAGGCATAGGTTATAATTTGTTTAATGATTACGGTATATAACCAGTATACTACCTTGGGCTTTAATCCCCAACTTTTTCCAATTGCGCCTTTGCAAGCCCAGAAGACTGCTCTGGTCTTTTTAGCTATCGTATCAACATGTACTTTCCAGGATGATTTAGGATCGAAAATGATACCTAAACACGTTGCTGAAATGTAGAATTCGATTTTCTTGCATTAAAACCTAGGACTCGCGCGATCAGGTAGTTTCCTGCGTCTTGTAAAAACCAAAAGTTCAGTTTTATCTGGGTGAACAAATTACCCATGGTCGTTGCACCAACCCTCAACAATGTTGAAAGCATTTTGCATAAGCTCGACTACAGGCCCTTCATGCATTCCTGTCATCAAGATAACAAGTTTATCTACATATCCCTGTGTGTAGAAATCGCTACATTCCCTTCTCGTCCCGCTTTTTGAACGCGGGAGGTAAATGCATAAAGTGCGTCAATAGTGGACTGACCTTTCTACGAGGCAAATTGATTATTATGAAGAGGTCTGGTAAGTACGAGTACCTCCCCGGCTTTCGTATAAAAATCGCTCTGTGTTTTCTCCATGCCGTAGGGGTATATCCCATGACTATGCCTGCCCTAAAGATGTTACATAGTGGTCTTATTAGTACATCCAAACGTGCAGTCCCATCGTTCTTAGTGACTTAAGCTTCTGAGCTGTGGCTATTTAAAGCATCACCTCCAGACGTACCACTCGAGGTACTAGTAACCGCATCAGCCCACTGCTGACTAGAAGGTGATTTACCACCTTCACTGATTTCCATCTTCTCGGGAGAAGATGGAGTCTAGACGGCAGGTGTAATTGAAGTCACTTCCTCATGCGTTTTAGTATGATTATTTTTATTTTCATATTAGGAATTCATTTTGTTTCTACGAGTAGCTAGGGAAAAACAAAGTTCGTCCCCCTACTTGTGAGGATAAGGTACTTTTACATTGGGAGGTTACTCGTTATTTCAGGACACCGTTTGAGTCACCATTCCCTGGTGACATTCAGCCCTCGACACGGTAGTTTACTTCTTGGCTTCTTGGTTTCTGACGATTTTTAGGATAGAATTTCTGCATATTCTCAACAATTTAAGCTGTATTTAGAACAATTCGATTATGAAAGCGTTCGAGATTTAGAATTCTGCATCTGCCTTGACGACGTGAAATTTATAATCGCGGAACATTCGAATTGATATGCAAGCTCGTATGCATATACATAATCTTACGTGAATTGATGTCAAGGGCCTTAACATTGTTTTTCGTACATTGAACTACGTTAAAAAAGTAGAATAGAACTGGGACGGCAAGCATGTCAGTCGCAGATACCTTGTTCAACGATATTTAGAGCACTCTGAAGTTTGCTTTTACCAGTAGCATAGATCTTTAGGTCGTCCATATAAAATACATGAATGACCTTACGCTCGCGATGATAAATGTCGCCACAGAGGTATCCAGAAGAATTTCGTAGTGCGAGAGATGGAGGCAGAAGTGTGATGCAAAAAAGCAGAAGACTCATAGTTTCGCCCTGAAAGACGCCCCAATCGAAGGTGACGTTATTCGCTATCACTCGATATTCCCCAGAGAAGATAGTAAATCTAGTTTTCCAGCGGGGCATCATTCTATCTATGCATCTCACTATGTGTGGCCGAACCTTTAATCTTTTCAAAAGGCAGATGATAAGTCTATGAGAGGTTGAATCGAAAACTTTCCGGTAGTAGCTGATGGGCTGTTGCGTCTTTTCAGATGCACCTATTAATTAGCAGGTTCTCTCAGCATCCTGCTACAACTTTTTTCGATCCACTTTTTTCGTACATCTCTGTCCACACAGGCTCAATTCTTCGCATAATCCTTTTTTTCAGGACCGCTGCAAGGATCTTACACATTGTCTTGAAACAAGTTATTGGCCGGTGATTCTCTGGGATGGACAAGTTTCCTCCTTTCCGTAGAAGTATAATGCATCCTAACATCAGCCGCTGTGGAATGGGCGTTTCCGACATTAAATATGAGATGAATATGCGGGCCAAATTTTTGTGTGTAGAACTAAACTTCTTCCACCAAAAGCTCTTGATACCATCTGGTCCTGCAGCGAAAAAGTTCTTCGAAGCCCTATGTGCTTTTTCCCCCTCTTCAGCAGTGTTTTACGGACATTCCTCCTCACTTCTTTTAAGGTTGTCGCAAAATTCCTTGAAGCATATGATCTTATAAGTATCTTTTTTCAACTTCAGTGATTTCTGTATCTTCCGAAATCTTCCATCCTCTATCCTCTCGCCAAAAAGTCTCTACCTCATTGGACTTGGGTGAATTTTTGACAGAAATAGGGGGAACGCGGAAGAGGCGCGATAGGTCAGCAAGAAGCTGTTAAATCTCCTTAATCCATCTCTTTTTTCTCTGTATTCTCCTCCTTGCGTCAGAAAACACCCGTATTTTGTCAAAAATATGCTGCTTGATTCTCAGTAGCTTTGACTCGTTTAGTGTGGGATTAAAGGTTCTCAGTTTTTGGGCAAAATTTCGAACCCTTCCCGTGAACAGTCTACCAGATTTTATGTAGTCAATCACACACTGAACACGGGACGAATTCTGTCTTCTCGATCCAATTTTATTGATCAGTTGATTTATGCGTTTTTTTACATTTCAATCCATCGTCGCTTGAAGCCTTCGATTTAAATCAGCTAAAGCTCTCGCAGCACCATAAGCAGAACAATCGATGGTCAAGAGTTCGGACTCCTCCGAGATATCCTCACGAAGGGAGGCATCTATTTCCGCTAGATCTTGGGCCTTAAGAGGCGCCTGTATATTAATGTTCCTCCTTGTCCAGAAATTATTATCATCTTTCAGAAGGTGCCTACTATTCGCGATTGGTCTTAATTTTTCTTTCTCGTCTTCGTAATTAGTGATTGAGGAAGCGTTCCGCACACATATTCAGTTTTCAAGAGGTAGGCACGTTGATTTCGCATGACTGATGCGAAACGTGCTGAAACTCTAGGCTTTTTTGGCATAACAGAGGTTTCATAAGCGCCATACAGCCTCTTATAACAGGGATGATTCTGGCAGCCTAGCAGTCTAGCAAGTCATCCTTGATTTTACCCGTCCACTCAGTGTAGGCGTTTTGCTGGTGCGTCATCTTATTTTTATCTTAATTATTTTCAGCACTTTGAACTTTAGGGTAATCGGCACTGTTTGCCGACCCTTTGTCAGATGCTCTGCACGTTCAATTGTTTTGAACCGCATTTACAATTTTTTGGTGGTTTCATGGTGTCAGTGTTGTTCCCACGAGCAGTTGGGGAGATGGTTCGTCCACCCTTGCAGAGCCCCGCATGCAAGGATAAGACTACATACTGTGAGAGTTTGCCTGGTATCCCAGAGTAACCATATAAGGCACCTCGCTTAGGTGTCATTCAGCATTCGAAACAGCTGTTACATCTCCGATTAGGAATTATTCCTTTGGGGCCATCCCTGGACAATTGCCCGCGACAATTGTCTTCAGGTTGCAGATAGGGGATCCCTGTACGAAGGGTTTCTGCTGATTTCGGTTACAATAATTAATAATAAGTCAAATAAAATTATCCAGGGATGGTCCTGAAGCAATCACTCCTCAGCGGAGGCGTAATAACCGTACGAAAACTGAATGGCACCTTCATTAGGTGTCTCAAACGATGACCCTGGGACAACGGGTGACCTCTCAAAGTATGCTACCTTATTCTTGCATGCAGAGCTCTACAAAGATGGATGCACCCCTGCCATAGCTGTTCATGAGAACAACAATCACACCATCAAACCATCAAGAAAGTTGTAGATGCGGTACCAAACGATCGAATGCGCAAGGAACCCGACAATGGGTCGGTTAAAAGTGCCGATCACCGTAGAGTTTGTGTTACTGAAAATAATTTAGATGGAAACACAACGACGAAACGGCGATATGCCTACATTAAGTCGACGATTCAAATCAAGGATGACTTGCTGGACTACTAAGAGGCCAGAATTATCCCTGTTCGTGGAGGCTTTCAGGCGCGTATGCACACTTTGTGGTGTCAGAAGCAACCAGAGCTTCAGCACGTTTCGCATCAATCATTGTAAAATCGCCGTTCCTATCTCTTGAAGGTTGAATATGTACGCGAAGTGCTTCGCCAACCTGTGCTTGAATAAGCTGCAGACGAAGATATGGAAGCGACATTAGGCTCAGCCGCGGGAAGCAGGCAGCTTCTGAAAGATGATCGCGATTTCAGGACAAGGAGGAACATTTACATACAGGTTCCTCTCGAGTCCAAACATCTGGCTGAAATGGATGTCTCTCTTCGTGAGGATATCTCGGTGGAGTCCGACCTGTCGACCATCGATAGTTCTGTTTAAGGTGCTGAGAGAGCTTTGGCTGATTCAAATCGAAGTCTACAACCAACGATGGATTAAAATATCAAAAAACGCATGCATCAACTGAGCAATAAAATTGGATCGAGAAGACAGAATGTGTCCCGTGTTCAGTGTGTGATTGACGGCATGAAATCTGGTAGACTGTTCACGGAAGGGTTCGAAAGTTCGCTCAAAAACTGAGGATCTACAATCACACACTGAACAAGTTAAAGCTGTTGACAATCAAGCAGCATATTGTTAACAAAACACGGTTTTTATCTGAAGCAAGGAGGAGAAGACTGAAAAACGAAATATGGATCAGGGAGAACCGAGAGTTTCTCGCTAACCTGTGGCGATCTTCAGCGATCTCCATGTTTCTGTCAAAAATCCACCAGAGCCAAGCAAGGTATACAAGATCCCGAAAACACTGGAGTTGAAAGAAGATACTGATAATATTATCCACTTTAAAGAATTTTTCGACAACCACGTAACCTCTGAGGAGTATTGACTATTAATCAATGCTTAAGAGGTGAAAAAATCACTTAGGGGTACGAAGAACTTTTCTGATGTAGGGCCAGATGGAATCAAGAACTTTTGGTGGAAAAAGTTCTACACACCAACATCTGACCCGCATATTCACCTTATATTTAAAGTCGGAAATGCCCATTCCACAGTGGCTTATTTTAAGACGCACGATACTCCGCCCGAAAAAGGACAATTGTCCAACCCAGTGAAGTACAGGCAAAAAACTTATTTAAGTACACTGTATAAGATCCTTACAGCTGTTCTAAATAACAGGATTGTTTAAAGGATTGACCCTGTGTGGGGAGAGATGTGCGAAGAACGAGGCTCGAAAAAATGTGTATCAGGCAGCCTAAAGTACCTGCTAATTGAGAGGTGCTTCTGTAAGGATGCAGCAGCTCTCTCATAGACTCATCATCTGACTGTTGGACGGCTTGAAGTTTCATCCACACATTATGAACTTTATAGAGATTGATGCTGTTTTGGAAAACTAGATTTACAATTTCATCTGGAAACTATCGTTTGACAACGAGGCAACGTCATCTGCTAGAGGTCAGCTTGAGACCTCTGTTTTTTGCATCACATTTTTGCCTCTATGTCTCACAGTACGAGACGCTCCTGGATACCTCTGCGACGATACTAATCATCGCTGGCATGAGGGCACTTAACTATTTTATATGGATTAGCTGAAGATCTATGTTTCCTATAAAAGCAAACTTGAGAGTGCTATAAATATCATCAAGAAGTACACAGGAGAGATTGGTATGGACTTTGGATTGAAAAATTGCGCCAAGATTCATCTAAAGAAAGGAAAGATTATTGGAAATAGATGCTGAGCGTGTCATGCACACGCTAAGTACCTACAACAGATACTATCCGGCTGTCCTACTCACGCGGGAACGACGTATCTCTTCAGACATAATGCGGCCCTAAGAGTGCTGAATTACCAACTTTGTCGCTTTTATAATGATGGCCGTGACCCTACCCTACTGAACGCTCCGAGGGAGATAGTCAATTTCCCAAATTAGAAGTGCCAGCTATTTTGGAACTACAAATATCAGACAGCAGTCTCAGTTGCGCACTCGAGGCCTGACATCGTTCTTCAAAACTTCGAGAAATGAACTATATTCGTGATCGAATTCTCTACTTTGACGGACCACAACGTCACTACCAAGGCAAGGAAAAGGAAGAGAGATTTTAAGACATTAAAAGGAAGTTTGGAGTTGCGAAACTATCACTGGTTCGTTACCTTACGGCCATACCCGCCTGCCAAAAATATGCCAAGGCACTTGCGAGATGTGTGTGTATGTGTATAATGTTAATGATTTACATTTTTACGGAAATGAAGGAAGATTAGGGACAAAATAAAATTGATAGTATATAACAGATTAATTTAATGAAAAATTTAACAGTAGAAGTTGAGTGAATGAACTTAATACTTTTAAACTTTAAAAATGAGGAAGCCATTATTTAAAAATATTTTTTATTCTAAATTTTGACCAAATTATTATTATTATTATTAAAAAACATTTCTGTCTTGAAATGTTGGCACAGGCTTATACTGCCCAACATGTCGAAGGCATTTTTGGTTAGAGTTGAATTTTTATTTGCTTATTTTGCACGTGGCAGTCCCGGTATATATCATCAGTCACAGACGCATTTTTATGATGCAATCAAGTGATCTGATGAGAGCAGTCTGCCCAGGCATATTGGGCAAAGCCCGGTTTTTATCCCATTACTGACGGACTGGGTTTCAGTCAAGTACACGATGGGAGGACCTACAGCTTAAGGTGGGTTCCGAACCACCAGAACCTCGGTAAAGGTACATTGAAAAATTTTCAGAGGTACCGGCTCAGGGATCGAACCCAGGACCTCTGAGGTAAAGTCCGAGTGTCTAAACAACTGAGCCACCGAGGCTCTTTATTATTATTATTAGTATTATTATTATTATTATTAACAAATGAAAAAGCTTGTTTTTGTCTCAGACTTAAAATGGTTATAGCCTAATATGCCAAAGTAACTTTTTGTTAGAGCTGGAATTTTAATAGTCTGCGCGGGGTTGTCTCCACTAACTGGCCCATTTCTTGTTCCTGTAAATTCACTATCTTGAGTCGCGTCTGTTTCGTCTTTTTGGTTCTCCTTCTTCTCCATATTTGACCTCCGCTTATTCTGTAGACTGAATCAACCATCCCAAATTTTATTTGAAGATTAAGAAAGATATTTGTATAATGTTTTTAGGTCGGAAGATATGGCCCTGCGCAAGCCCGACTAGCTGTTCCCTTAGCTCTGGCTTTAACTTCATTATCAAACCCTGATCCTGCATTAGTGGATGTATTAAACAAATACAGTCACGACAATGATTTAGAAGTTTCCCTAAACGCAATATTTGGGTTAGGACTGGTCGGTGCTGGAACAAATAATGCCCGATTAGCTACCATGCTGAGACAACTTGCAGCCTTTCATGCCAAAAATCCATCACATTTATTTCTGGTTCGCATTTCTCAAGGACTCATTCATCTCGGAAAAGTAATTTTCGATTAATTATATTTTACAATCACTCTTTAATATTATCTAAAACTATATTTTAAAAGATAAGAATTATAATACAATATATTTGACCTTTATAATAAAAATTTCTATTTTGTTTTTAGGGAACCTTTTCATTATGTCCCTTGCGATTTTCTTCCAAAGTTCTGGATTTCACAGCTTTGGCTGGATTATTGGTCGTCTTTGTTGCATTTCTTGACTGCAAAAATCTGATTTTGAGCAAAACACACTATTTGATGTACTGCTTGGCTATTGCGATGGAACCCAGCTGGCTTGTCACGCTTGATCAGGATTTAAAAGTATAAACAAGCTTAAGGGTTTTAAAACGACTCAGATTTTCGGTAGAACCATACTATGCCTACCAAAGTGTATTGTTTAATGTAATATTCTAAACCATCAACTAAAGGCAATTCATTTGAAATAGGCAGAATAACCGCCCTTTTTCTGCTCGCGCAGCAGCAGTAACATATAACTTTATTATACTGCTACGCGCGACACGTAAAGTAATAGTAAGAAGGATAATATATAAACTGTATTTTGTAGCAGGAATAGTAACTTATCCTTTAAAGAATTCATACGTAAAATGATTATTTAATCATGTTACCTTCTAAATATCACGTCCTCGCATTTATCTCAGACGCTAAATTCTGCAACCTCCTACAAAATTTAACTTTACTGCCTAGGAACGCATTAAAATTTGGTAAATATTACGTCCGCCTCACAGAGCGCACTTCTCGCAACGGCCAAACGCTAAGCGCTCAATATTTTTAATCAACTGCAGTATCAAGTGCGGTAATGCCTGCCGTAAGAATCGCTCTCTTCTCGTAGCGCTCGAAAGCAAAGCGCTAAATAAATAAAAATAATTGCACCACTCACTGTTTCAGGGCAGAGAAGGTTATTTCGATTCTTCGAAGCATTATATCGCCTGCTTCTCACAAGGTTCGAACGCGAAGAGCTCGATCTTTTGAATTAATTGCAACGCTTACTGTTTAAGGGCAGCATCGGTTCTAAAATAAGGTTTTAATCATGTGTAACTTTCTTCATCATATATATCGACCTCTTTTCGTAACGCTCGAATGCTAAGCGCTAAATATTTATATTCATCTGCAACACTCACAGTTTGAGGGTAGCATCAGTTTTATAATAGGGTCTTAACCATGTGCAATTATCTAAAAAATATAGATCAAACTCTTGTTGCATTCGGATCGGTGAGTTTAAATTTATGTATTAGCCATCGAGAAACTGTCCAATATGTAATCTCGGGAAAAAGAGAATTTGTTTCATATCTGGGCTACTTGTCTTGCGTATGTCTTTGCAATGGAATCTTATGGCTATAAATGTCACTATATGCGTTACAATATTGTTTTAATGTTCATCTTATAATTATATAGACGTTGTTTCTGCATGGCACTCTCAGCTTGGATTTATCAAATAATATGTTAATTGAGCGTCCGGATTGCACAACGACCTTAGCGCGTGCACTCAGCCAGCCTAGTAGGCAAGTGAGGGGGTAACGCGTTCCGTCGACCCGAGTTAAGGGCATGTGATACTTATAAAATTATCGATTTCACTAGTTTTAGGTTCCTCCGGCTTTTTTCCTAGAATAATCAATATTTTGTTTTTAAAATTTGGGACATGATAGCAAACATGCTAACGGACGTTCCTACACACTTTTTTGTCAGTTAATTAAAAAAAATTAAATTTGCTAAATTTGATTAATTTGTGTGGCGCTTAGGAATTGGTATCGATTTTATCAATGTTTCATTCCCTCGGCTTTTTTCCTACAATAATAAAGATTTTGTCTTCAAAATCTGGAGAGTGATAGCGAACATGCTAACGGATGTTCCCGACACTTTTTCTGTGGGTTAATTCACCACATTTTAATTTTGCTAAATTTGGCGTGCGTGTATTTCGAGGTTATGTGTGTTACAATTCTCCTATGATTATTCTTGAATGCTACCGACAGCATATTTACGACAGAGACCTAGATTATTAGAATAACAGGGAGCTGAAAATCGATCCTAACCTAAAAATAGTGCACGTGCAAACAATTTTTATTTAGCACAATAACTTGTTTGTTATTATTCCTCAAAAAGAAGTCCGGGGCGTCCGTTATGATATTTTATAGCATCTCCGAATTTATTTTTAAACATTTTTCATTTTTGTGGAAAAAAGTCGGTGGAATTGTGGGTCCGGATGCAATAAGGGCACAAAATTTTTTCGTGCGAAAACGAAGTCCCCTGGAGGCTTTAGAAAAAATTTTCGAATTTTAATTTTCAAAAG
>NC_046658.1:45142930-45151328 GCF_010883055.1 Belonocnema kinseyi
TCCTCTTCTTGCAAAGGCGTTGCGCGAAGAGCGCAAGGTTTTATGATAACTGATGCAATTACTGCTTTGAGTGGAGAAACGATGCAAAGTGAGCTCATTTTGATTGGAGGCAATGCCAATTATATAAATCCCCTGCTCTCGAAACTTCTGAACGCGACGCGTTCAATATTTGAGATTAAGTGCAACACTCGCTGTTTAAGGGCAGCAAAGCTTCTAAAAGAAGATCATTATCAAATATGTTTTCTTTAGTCATATACACCATTTACTTTTCGCAACGGCCGCACTTGACCTTGACCTTATATTATCACCGTTCGTGCCCTGAAACAGTGGTTGGTGCAGTTAATTCGAAATATTGAGCGCTTTGCGTTCGAACATTGTGAGAAGTGGGCAATATATACGATTCGAACAATCGAACTTGATACTAATCTTATTCATTATTTTATTACATAGTATATATATATTAGGGTTGCCCAAAAAATCACATTTGAGACATTTTAACGGGCTTGTTGGCCAAATCGTTCTACTAGGCAAATAAATGTATGCCTATTTTTTATTTTAGAAAAAAAATATTTTTAGAACTCCCTCTGGCCATTTTTGGCTCTTACGGCGTTTAACATGTAAAATCTTTCCAATTTTTATTTCTTCGATTTTGGACAATAAATTATAAGCCAATTTATTTGATATTAAATATACTTGTTTGCTTATCAATGAACATTGCATTTATCGCCATTTTATATCCCAGAAATATTGTGCAAAAGTGTTAGGCATATCAAAAATGGCATAAAATGGCCATTTTTGGAGGCTCATTGTGACCCCCAGATATACTCGTGTAACTTGACATTTTAAAGAGACATTCTTTAGACTATTGAGAATAGATTTCTAAAAAAAAATATTAAAAGTATAATTGAAATTGAGTAAAGCGTAAGAAAAGCTTATGAAAAATGACGCATTTAAGTTGAACACCGGCTGAAGGGACTGCAGGTCGACGGCTGCAAAAAAAGTTGACCCTCGGTCGGTCCGCTCATTTTACGCCGTATTTGCTGTCATCCCAAGCTGCGGTGACTGACAATGAGTTGAATGGTCGAGTAATAATAAGATAATAAATCTATAGCTGCACTATGGGTTAAACCTGTAGCTGGTTTCAGGATTTCTTTACTTCAAATCAGGAAACTTTGAAGCCTCAGAGCGAGTTCTAAAAATATTTTGTTTTGAAAATAAAAAAATAGGTATACATTTATTTGTCTGCGAGAACGATTTGGCCAACAAGCCCGTTAAAGATTCTCACAAGTTCGCGACAGTAGCACACCAAAGACTTCAGATCCCAATTGTTAATATGGTTGTAGATGAAAACATGCTATTGATGTGAGTCTCGTCTGTTTGAGCCAGCCCCATGCATCGCCCCCACTTTTCTGTTTTCTTACGATCCGGAGGGGAATTGTCGGTTAAACTAATCCAACAGATGGCGCCACAAAAAGTATGTTTGTTTTTTCATTGAATTGCATTAAGAAAAATCAAAAATAATTAAACACTTGATGCTGTTTACAAATAAACAAAACAAAAATAGATGGAAAAATAAGTCTAACTATTACTAATTATTTAAAAAAAGAAAAAATCATGAAAATATGTAGTTTAATATGAATAAAATTTAATTTTGAGATACATTTTGAAAGCAGTTCGAACTTTATATTTTTGTGACTTATTTTGCTCATATTATTGATTTTATTATTTGTTAAAGTTAAACAAAATTATTTGTTGTTAAAATTATTAATGCAGCTAATAAAAAAATTAATAATATTAAGGACCTCAATGACAAAAATATTTAAAACATATACATGATCAGAAGAATTAATAAAAAATATGTGACGTCTATTGTACATCGAGGAAATAAATTGGTAAAAAGTTAATGAAAAGACTAATAAATGAGAAAGTGGATTTAATATTATTTAATATAATGTATATATTTATATAAATTAAACGGAATATCATATATACATTTATACAGTGCAATAATTTATTTGTTGCTTAATTTTGAAAGATTTTTTCTCGCTGTACTCAACCCCTAATAATTTTATAAAAAAATTTTTATTTAAAGAAGATTTCGAATAAATAGTTAATTATATTACTGCAAATCTCATTTCTAAAATGAACAGACTATAAACTATTAAACTCTATAAACAAACGTACCGTATTCATGACGAAGTGTAGGAGGAAATTCACTTTTATCGTTCAGCTTGACCCTCCAAGCTTTTGACTTCTCTATTTGTTTATTAATAATTTTTTTAATCAAAGCATTAATGTAGGAATTACATTTAGTAACAAAAATAATTTGAAAGTTTATACTAACTATTGTTATAAAAAATTATTGTGGCGAAATATTATAATTTGAGATTTTTTAAATTATCACTTCCTTCAAGCGCCAGGAAGATTTCAGGTATTCCCTGAAACAATAAATGTTTAATAATAGTTGATAAAATATAACAATTGAAATTTTTGTTAATACACTAGATAAAGAAATTCAAAATTTTGGTCCTTTCGCATAGAAATTTTTTTTACACTGGAAACATTTTAAGCTGTTGGGCGAATAACTGTTAGTTACAAAAATATATGAGAAGTTAACAATAACCATTGTTATGAATATTTATCGTGACAAAATATTCAAATGTAAGGTTTTATCAAAAATTTTATTTTCTTTAATCGCTACAATGGCTACGGATATTCCTAAAAAATGTATCTTTGATCATATTTAGTGGAATATAACAACTTACATGTTTATAAACAATTTACATAGAAAATATCCCAGTGTTGGCAGTATCACTCGGAAAAAGTCGAGTTTTCAATCTTAATAGATTGGAAATGAATCATAACACTGCATGCTAAGGTTCACTCAATACAAAATCTTTTGACAATAACCCACCGACTTGGCCATCAAAGAAAATTTAAATTTGATTAAACCTTAAGTTTAAATATTTTGTCACAAGAATTGTTAATAACAGTGGTTATTGTTAACTCTTCTAATATTTTTCTGACTAGCAGTCATTCGTCCAATAGCTTAAAACATTTCCAGTCCAAAAAAAGTTTCTATGCGAAGGGGCAAACGTTTTAAATTTGTTTATCTAATTCGTTTACAAAAATCTAAACTGTTATATTTTATCAAATATCATTAAGTATTTATTATTTTAGGGAATACCTGAAGCCGTTCTGGCCATTGAAGGAAATTATAATTTGAAAAATCTCAAATTCTAATATTTTGACACAAAAATTGTTTATCACAGTGGTTATTATAAGCTTTTAAATTATTATTTTTATTAAATGTCATTCCTATATCAATGGGAAGAACTTTTAGCAAAAAAAGATTTTTTCACCGATAATAAGACTTTGTTCATACTTTGACTGGAAACATTATTAATAAAAAAATAGAGGAGACAAAATTTCGGAGAGTCAAGATCAATAGAATTTAATGATCTTTAATTTAAAACAGAAAAATTCAAAATCGCAAGAAAATTGAAGGCTCTGGACATTTTTGAATGAAAAAGTGCATTTCCTCCAACTGTGCTTCATAAGTACAGTACGTTTGTTTGTAGATTTTAATAGCTTATAGTCTGTTTATTTTAGAAATGAGGTTTGCAATAATATAATTAACTATTTAATTCAAAATCTTCTTTAAATTTAAAATTTTAAATAAAATTATTAGGGGCTGAATGCGGCGAGAAAAAACTTTCAAGTTAAGAAACAAATAAATTATGGAACAGTATAAATGTATAAATGATGTAGGGTTCAATCTAAAAAAATATACATACATTATATTAAATCCATTTTCTCATTTATCATTCGTGTCACTGACTTTTTTCCAAATAATTTCCTCAAACATTTTAATTACAATTACCACTACTGTTCAAAAATATTTCCTTCAAAAGTTGAAATATTAACATTTTTAAAGGAACAAAAATTCTTTACCTTGCAACTTAAGTTGTAGTCTTACATATTCTAATTATTATTATATTTATATTGGATATAAATAATATATTTTTCATTAATTCTTCTGATCATGTATATGTTTTAAATATTTTTGTCATTGAGGTCTTAAATATTATTAATTTTTTTTATTAACTACATTAATAATTTTAACAAAAAATAATTTTGTTCAACTTTAACAAATAATAAAATCAATAGTATGAGAAAAATAAGTTACAAAAATATAAAGTTCGAACTGCTTTCAAAATGTATCTCGAAATTGAATTTTATTCATATTAAACTACATATTTGCATGACTTTTTCTTTTTTGAAATAATTAGTAATAGTTACTCTTATTTTTTCATATGTTCTTTTTTGTTTATTTGCAAACAGCATCAAGTTTGTAATTATTTTTGCTTTTTCTTAATGCAATTCAATGAAAAAGACAGACCTACTTTTTGTGGTGCCATCCGTTGGCTTAGTTTGACCGACATTTCCCCTCCGGATCGTAAGAAAACTACTACTACATACACATACACGGTCGAGGCAATTCTCAAAGAACGTGGTGCAGAAGAGACACTAGTTGACACATGAGAAAGAAATCGGTTAAGATGGTTCGGATATGTTGATAGAATGCCAAATGAACGACTAACGAAACGAGTGTATCAATGTAAAGTAAATGTCAGCGTGCCCAGAGGCAGATCGCGGAAAGAATGGTTGGAATGTGTGAATGAGGCCCTAAAGAAGAGACAGGAAGCCACTGAAACACAAGAGCTTGCATGAAAAAAAGCATGGGCATGAAAGAAGCTAGAGAAGTATGTCAGGACAGAAAAGTATGGCGGAGAATAGTTAATAAAAAGAGTGTCATCAGAGTGAATAAAGCCTGAAACAAAAGACCTTGGATACTAATGGACCCAAATGGGGAACCTGACACAACTACTTTGTGAGGATATGCACTTAGGGTGATCGCTAGAGACATTAATCAGCAACCTGGGTCTAAAATTCTATAAACCCTCCCTCACATTAATCCCTTCCCCACTAAGTGAATCACGCAATGAATTATGCGGTTACATCATCAGTATCGCGCAGTGCCACCCACAATAGGCCTCTCTCGGCCGGAGGCCATGGTTCAGTTGGGAGTGACAATAGGACCGAACGGCTAGTACGACCAGGCATTAGCTCCTGGCAAAGGCATGATCGTCCAAGTAAATAGACGCACTACCTCAGGAGGGGGATCCTTACCTGTTGGTAAGAAAGCTCACCTGCGCGAAGAGGATACATGCAAAGGTTACATGAACGTTGGGTCAATATGCACCCGGAATATGCTCATTAAATTCCCCAATATTTAAGACATCAGGTATCCTTTTTACGCAAAGGGAGATATGAAGGTCTTTATCAAGAAGAAGAGCAAAATCTTTCAAAGAACATACCACTCATTCCAGCAAGATCATCATCGCAGATAGCCGATAATGCAAATATGAGAAATAGGAGATCAAAAATCCACAAAAAAGTTTTTCTCAGGATAGGCAAATTAGCTGAGAATAATACTGCTTTCCCTGATTTGCTCCCTGAAGATGTTGATCTCTGGAATATGAACTATGTAATTTCCGAAAAGGCGAAAATAGAAGTAATTATAATTCATTACGTCTGAGCAAGACTTGCGAGCGTATTGCAGAGCTTTAGTTTAAAATTGGAACGGCTAGACGGCATGCATCAAATATTGAGTGCGTGATTAGCTACATGACATAAAATAAGAAGTTCACTCCAAAAGTTAGGGCACGAAACTTACGGAAAGAAAATCTAACGCTGAACAAGTGTAAGCTGTTGACCATCAAGCAGCACTGGATGCAAAAGTTAGACCTCTTCCAACAGCCAAAGAGCACCTTGTAAGGCGAGTAAAGTGGATTCAGAAAAATTCAATCTTTTTTACTCAACCTTCTCGTCTTTTCAACAAAACGTCATATGTCGTTAAAAATCCGCCTAATCGAGAAGAGATTCAAGTCTTCTGGAAACAAGTATATGGAGATATTCATAAGCTAGATGAAGACGCTTTAGATATCTCACTGTTTCGTAACTTTTGCCAGAGGCAACTGTTGCAACGTCCAGAAGAGGAGTGTCAAATAATTACTGCTGATATAATGAAGAAAGTTATCGCTAGAACTAAAAACTTTTTAGCGCCCGGGCCAGATAAAATCAACAACTTTTGGTGGAAGAAGTTCACTTCTACACACCAAAATCTAGCTCGTATATTCACTACTTTCTTAAACGGAGAACAACCTATCCTGCAGTGGTTAGTTGAAGGACGCACGGTACTGATCCTTAACACCGAAGATTTGTCAAGTACAAAGAACTACCGGCCCATAGCTAGTTTAAACACCAGCTACAAGCTATTCACTGGCATCCTAAAGGAGAGGATATTACTATCTATCGAGCCGGTATGCAGTGCAATAGTTCAACAACGCCGGTACAAGAGAGGACTGGCTGGTTGCAGAGAGAAACTGTTAATAAACAGGTGTATTACCTAGGATTCCATCAGGAACCGACGCAATCTTTCCATAGCTTGCATTGACTACCATAAAGCATTCGATAACACAAACCATTAACTACTTATTAAGCTCCTTGAGTCCCTGGAGGTACATAAAAAATAGTGAGATGTATGAAAGAGCTTATGCTCTTGTGGCCGACAAGATTTGTCGTAACATTTGATAAAAGACAAGTGACGACAAGTATATATATATTTAGCTGACATACTATCTAGTTGTCCAACTCACGCGGGAACGACCTACATTCAAAGGCACAATGCGGCACTAAGAGTGCTTTATTACCATCTCTGTCACTCCTACGGCATTCACCTTAATATCGCTGCTCTAAATGCTCCTAAGGAAATTGAGTCAATTGTCGAGAATGAGAAGTGCCGCATATACTGGAACTTTATATTCTCGACAATTGTTTCTGTTGCTCACTCGAGGCCTGACATCGTTCTTCTTGACTTCGAGAAGCGGACCATGTTCGTTATCGAATTTTCGGCATCAGCTGACAAAAACATCATAGCCAAGGAGAATGAAAAGAAAGAGAGGTATCGAGACCTTATAAGGGAGTTGCAACGATTGTACCCGGAATATTCTGTTAAACTAATCGTCCTTATCATCGGCGCTCTTGGAGATGCCAAGCTTTCACTTGCTAATGGTTTGAAAAGCATCCCTGCGTGTCAACAATATGCTAAAACACTTGCAGGAAAAATGCACAAGGCGGTAGTCCTTGGGTCGCTCCGTGTTCTGAGGGTTCACGAGGCTTTTGCTGGATCGTCGTATTGATACCTTTACAGACTGTAACCACCTATCTCACGGTTGTGAGACGTGGTTGTGGCTGAAATTTTACCGCGATTATATATATATACAAGGGGGTCTTCCAAGGAGACTCTTTAAATCCGATACTTTTTTACATCTTCCCCTTGCCTGAATTTATTGTGCTCTACGGCAAAAGCTCTGGATACCTATGCGGCCCGCTAAGCAGAAGAGAGTTTAAGGCAACCATCTTTTATACATGGATGGCATTAAACTATTTGCTTCTTCAAAAGAGAACCTTGCCATCCTTGTGGCGACAGTGAATAGGTACTCTAAAGCCATTAGCATGTGCTTTGGACGGGACAAGTGTGCCTGCGTCCATCTACAACAAGGAAGACCAAAAAGTACATCAACGCGTGACGATCAGGATCTTCAATTCATAGGTGGAAATACCATTTAATATCTTGGTAATGGAGAAACATATGCATATCTTGGAATACCGCAAGTGGAAACCCAAGATGTGGTTGTGTGAAAAACGGCCCTTAAAAAAAGGTATCGTAAATTTCTCAGCAAAATTTAGGCTTCTAAACCATTTGGGAAGATTAAGATCCAGGCGACCTAGATCCTAGATTTTCTGTACCTCGGATATACCTCCCTCGAGATAAAGGGGGCAGAGGTCTTAGAGGATCTTAGAGTGTCTTCATCGAAGAACGGTTCGAGCTACAGCCTGCTCAATTCGAAAAAACACAGATTCTATAATGCGACTCGTACACCAACATGAAGTTGTCAACGTTGCGCCGTTTCTCTACCAAGCCGCAGATAGGGCGGCAGAGGATCTTGGTCTCCCATTTGATTTCAGCGACATTACATCTGGCCTAGCATCATCAACCAGTGATCCCAGATCTGAAACGAGACGTGGTCCAATACACGTCTCTGTCCGTGTGAATATGGTAGGAGACGATATAAATGCCTGGGTTGCGCGCGCAACCCATTTCTCCTCTTCTGAATTTGAAAACTCGAAGGTGCACGATTGCCGGTCGGAATACTTCGGCGGTTCTATTTATATCTATCTGCTTTGAAATAAAATGAAGAGATTGGGATTTTAATATTTTCAGATTTCGATGCTGGGCTGGCGATTCTCATGATCTGAATACTTCGCGCGC
>NC_046658.1:45151428-45153233 GCF_010883055.1 Belonocnema kinseyi
AAATTAATTTAATTTGTTAAAAAGTAAACTTTTGGGTTGAAAATTGATATATTTTGTTAATTAGAATTTTTCCTAAAATTTAAAAAACTGCAAAATAAAAAATTTTTCTTAAAATCTTCCGGATTCTTTTTTTTTAATTTTTAAAATATTTTCAAATACTCACTTAAAATTTATTTGTCAAAATAAAAAATCATTTTCAATGTTCTTAGCAATCACAACAATTTTTGTTATTGTTTTTAAATACTATACAATTCTCGAAAAGCTTATTTTTTTTAAATCTGCAAGAGTCTAAATCGTGTTTCAAATTATTTGAAATAATTTCAAGTTTTAAATTAATTCTGAATCTTTTTTTAAATTAAAATTGTAGCGTTTGAACTTAAAATTTAGTTCATTACAAATTTAACAATTCATGGCTTTCTATTTCGAATCATTCTGTTCAAATTTGTATAGTTTTTAACAGTTGTTTGTAATGGATTGTTTTAAATGAACGGTCAAATATTGCTGATAATTAACGAAATTTTCTTTTTTTAATTAAAAAATTTCAAATTGAATGGGTTAAAAATAATTTCTTTTAGACTGAAATAATATTTCAAGTCATAATCGAAAACAAATAAATTAATTTTATAACAAATAATTGGTGTTTTAACTAATATGTTCTATAAAAAAAAAACGATTTTGAAACTTAAAAAAAATATACACGATTAATTTTTAATCAATCCTATAATAGTTACATTTTCAGATAAAGATAAATAATTTTTAACGGAAAAAATTTATTTTCAACAAAGTTGTTGAATTGTCAACCAATCAGATGAATTTTCGAACAAGAAAATTAATGATCTGCAAAAAAGACAAATTTCAAATAAAATACATGAATTTTAAACGAAATTATTTAATTTTAAAGTCAAAAAGACGAATTATCTACAAAAAGTTGAATTTCTTAAGCAAATAAATATGTGTTTTCAATCAAAGAGTTAAACTTTGAACCAAATAGATAAATTTGCAACCATAATTAAAAAACCTTGTTAAAAAAAAGTATTTTTTTACAAAGCAGTTCAACTCTTAGTGAAATAATCGACTTTTAAACCCAAGAAGATGTACAGTTCATATTTTAACCAAACAATTGCATTTCTGACCCAAAATGATACATTCTCAACCAAAAAGATTAAATTTCTATTTAAAAAGGTCCATTTTAATTTTAATAAAATTTTAAAGTCAAAAAGAGTATTATCTACAAAAAGCTGAATTTTTAACCTAATTTAAAAGAAAATAGTTGAATTTTCTACTATAATTATGAATCCTTAATAAGAAAAATTAATTTTTTCAATAAGTAGTTCAACTTTAAGTGAATAATCGAGTTTCTCACCAAAAATTATGATTTTAATTTTTAACAATATAGTTGACTTTACAACAAAACGACTTTGCAACCAAAAAATATTTACAGTTGATAATTCAACCGAAAAATGTAATTTTTAATCAAAAAGTATAAATTTTCCATAGATCAATGTAATTTCTACGAAGAAAGACGAATTGTTAACAAAATACATTATTTCTTAACCAAAAATGGTATAGATTAATTGTCAGTTTCAAAAATGTATTTTCAACGAAAGAGATGAACCTTCAAATAAAAGAAAAAAAAATTAGCAAAGTAGTTGAACTTTTGATAGAAAAGAGGACTTTTTTACAAAATAGTTACGTTTTAAACAAAATAATTAATTTTTCAATCAAATAATTGAGTTTTCATCCAAACGAGATGAATTCCAAAATCACCAATTTCTTTAATTTCTTTCAAATGCAGATCAAGATTT
>NC_046658.1:45153333-45156283 GCF_010883055.1 Belonocnema kinseyi
ATTTTTAACCTAATTTAAAGGCAAATAGTTGAATTTTCAACTATAATTATGAATCCTTAATAAGAAAAAATTAATTTTTTTACCAAGTAGTTCAACTTTAAGCGAGTAATCGAGTTTCTCACCCAAAAATTATGATTTTAATTTTTAACAATATAGTTGACTTTACAACAAAACGACTTTGCAACCAAAAAATATTTACAGTTGATAATTCAACCGAAAAATGTAATTTTTAATCAAAAAGTATAAATTTTCCATAGATCAATTTAATTTCTACGAAGAAAGACGAATTGTTAACAAAATACATTATTTTTTAACCAAAAATGGTATAAATTAATTGTCAGTTTCAAAAATTTATTTTCAACGAAAGAGATGAACCGTTAAAGAAAAGAAATAAAAATTTTAACAAAGTAGTTGAATTTTTGATAGAAAAGAAGACTTTTTTACAATATAGTTACATTTTCAACAAAATAATTAACTTTTCAATCAAATAATTGAGTTTTTATCTAAACGAGATGAATTCCAAAATCACCAAAAATCACCAAAAATCACCTCAAAATACACGCATTAAAGAGGCGCGCGAAGTATTCAAATCATGAGAATCGCCAGCCCAGCATCGAAATCTGGAAATATTAAAATCATAATCTCTTCATTTTATTTCAAAGCAGATAGAGATATAAATAGAACCGCCAAAGTGTTTCGACCGGCAATCGTGCACCTTCGAGTTTTCAAATTCATAAGAGGAGAAATGGGTTGCGCGCGCAACCCAGGCATTTATATCGTCTTCTACCATATTCACACGGACAGAGACATGTCATAGTATTAGACCACGTCTCGTTTGAGATCTGGGGTCACTGTCATCAACACCTTTGGTGCCTAAAAGTAGTGTACTGGAAGCAGAATGTTCGCTTTTATTAAAGAGACATGCTGACAATCCCTTTCATAGTAAATTCTACGGCACTATATGTAGAGAAGAGCTATCGATGGGTTATCCAACATGTTTCTCTAATCTGCTAGATTAAGATCGGAGACGGAGGGATTTCTTTCTGCTTGTCAAGACAAGCAAGAGCCAGCAACGATTGGACATGTTCTCAGTGGACGCTCAAAGTATGCACGCTTCGGTTACATAGAGAGACACAATGTCGCTCTAAAAGTGTTATATTACCATCTTTGGAATTTCCAGCAGTGTAAGTTCTACTCGAATTTTTCGTTTTCCGCCACTCAACGTATCAGTGCTACAAAGCCTGATATTGTCCTCTAAGATCTAAAGAACAAGATAATTTACGTGATTGGATTATTGGCACTAGCAGATTGTAAAATCATGGCAAACGAGGAAGAAAACGGGCGAAATATCAGGTTCTTATTTTCGAGCTGAGTAGGCTGTACCAAGGCTGCAAAGTCAATCTTATGGTTCTCATAATTGGCTGCCTTGGAGGTATGAAAGCTTTATTTCTCAGCCAACTCAACAAAATCCAGGCTTGCCAGCATCAGGCTGAGACGATCGCAAGTCAGGTGCAAAAATCTGTACTTCTGTGATCACTGCAGCTGGTCCGACAATACTGTTCCTCCTTAAATTTTACCGTCTGCCGCGTAAGGTCATCCGCTGCTAGACACAGCACTCTAAAGAACAGTGTTTTACGAATTATCTTGCGCGAATTTTCCGTTCTGCTTACCTTCTAGGATAGAAGGAGCAGGCGTGGATGACGTACACGTTCCATTTGCATCGGGATTGGTTGCTTTAAGGAACCATGTTTCTAGCTTCGGGAGCCTACAACTTCTCTCATATAAAGATGGTAGATGGTAAATAATAATAAAGATGGTAGATCTAAGAAAGAGATGGTAGCTCTAAGAAAGCATCCAGAGGTGACTGCTGTCGCCTCCAACGCTCGGGGCCGCTCGTAATTGTATACCTACAACATCATCGCTGAAGGTTTCAAGCATCGTATTAAATTAACTTATAACATTGTAATCTGATTAGTCACTAGACTTAGTCCGTGGCTATGATGTATTAGGTTTACCCGAGTAAAAGTTTATAATAATAATAATAAGACCGACAGTGTTCTTGCGTTGGTGTCGCGATAGGGCTTGAACTTTCCTGTCATGAATTTGACGGCTATGTTGGCGGTAGAACTGCTACTGACAGGGTTTCACATGCCAGATAACCCAAATAATAATACAGAGTACATTAAAGATATTAAAACGCTTGTCTCTTCCCGAAGATCAAAATAGAGAACAATAGAAATGACGCTCAGTGTTTGCTGTCCTTGAATTTCCACAGCAAGCCGGTTTACTTTCGTTAAATTCCAGTCGGCAGACACTCTGGAGCGACTGGAACTATCCAGAACGAATGAACCCTAGCATTTTTGAGATTTCGGTCGATTAGAAAAACTTATATTATGAATTCATTGATTAATTCAATTTTAATTGACAGAATGAATTTATTTATACAATTACAAGAAAATTAAAAAAAATATTTTAATAAAAATCGGTTAATATTTGCAGTAATAACGTAAATCTGTAGGGAAGAAAGAACTTTTCTGAATTTACACCGCATATTTCTACCAAATTCACGCTAATGACGGTATTTTTTTCCAGATGAATCATCTTTAATCCATAAGTAGAGTGTTTCCAAGTATTTTGTATATATGTCTCACTTTCAATAGTAAGTAATAGTTTTTATTGTAAATTAAGTTATTTTCTTCAGGATATTTAGTACTTTGTAAGAATAATAATAATAAAGTTATTTATTTGAAATACCAGGTGTATACATATGAAACCGGTATTGCCATCTAGCGGCCAGTAGGCACACTTGTAGGCACTGTCGTAACTTACCATTTGTGCTAATTGGCGCATTGTCATCTGTCAACAATATCCAATACCAAACATTTCAAGTTTCATATGACATCGTGATTTCTTTCGCTCTTGAAAATGTCGAAATACGTGCCTTCAAACA
>NC_046658.1:45156383-45160505 GCF_010883055.1 Belonocnema kinseyi
GGGCGCATACTTTGAATAAAATATTTGTTATCATTCTCTTGAAATAAATGTGTTTTTTTCTTGAAAAAATACCGGTTTCATATGTATACACCTGGTAGCTAGAATAAGCGCGCTTTTCCTTTTCCGCTCTGCGGAGCGGCAGTAAAATAGCGCTCTATTTGCTATTTACGATAAAGTATCCTCTGCACGACAGCAGTAAGGTTGTTCTAAACTGTACCGCCTAAGTACATAATCTACTATTTCTGCAGGATATTTAGTAATTTGTAAAAGAAACTTAATTTGGTAAGCAATGTTTTCTCCGTAAACCATTAAAAAAATATTATTTTCTGCAATTGATGACACAATCAATGAATCGTAAAAGTTCTTTTTTGGTTGAAGATATTTAGCAATCGAGTGCCCTGTTCTGGATTGTTAGGCCGCAAGGTCTAATATTTTTGCCAAATATCTTGTATACGTCATCTGCATAATTATATCTAGAAGCACACATAGCCGATTTTGTAATAAAATGTTTATATTATAGATTACATATTTTGCATTATACGCAGCGAAAATACATAGACAGCTAATACTGGACTTAATGCTACTGTTCGCCCGTTTCTGATCCTTAAAAAAATATAAACATTTTATCGAACAACTGGCTCAGCTTGCTCCGAGATATGATTATGCAGATGAAGTATGCAAAAAATTAGACAACGAATATTGCATCGTGCAGCCTCAAAATTCAAACCAAATACTCTATTGCTGAATATTTTAAACCGAAAAAGTAATCTTATTAATCGTTGTGTCAAATCAATTGCAGAAAATAAATTTCTTTTACGATTTACGAGGAAAAAAATTGTTTAGCAAAAATTTAAAGTAGCCTTTTACCATTTTCACGTCTTATAGGGGGTAACAATTGTGAAAATAAATAATAATTGTTCAAATAAGTCAAACTGACGTAAAAAATAATTGTAAATACTCTACTTATGGATACAAAATTATTCATGCAGACAAAATTCCAAAAAATACCGTCTTTAGCGTTAATCCTTAAACACTTCCATTATTATTGCACACGTGTTAATCAATGTTCTTGACTCTTTTATTCACTTTTTTTAATTAGATAAATAAATTGAGCCTACTCATAAACAATAAATTAATCTCGGAATTCATAATGACAGTTTTTGTAACCGACCCTTATCTACTAATAATTATTATTAGATAATGACCCTTTCATTATAATGAAAGGGTCATTTTATGGTTACGAATATCAAATGTGTCATCGGTTCTGAATTTTGAGGCCATATGGTTAAATATTTTTATCTAATTTTTTGCATACTTCATCTACAGAATCATATCTCGGAGCCAGCAGAGTTTTTTTTTTGATAACATTTTCATATGTTGTTTAATAATACAAAAGGGAAGAACAGTAGTAGTAATGCGCACTGTTAGCTGTGTTCATTTTCTCCGAAAGTAAAGATAAAATTAGAGCAGAAAAAGAGAAGAAAATTCAAAACGACTTTGAAGGAAGTAAGAAACTGCTTTATAAAAAAAATGAAGGGAAATAAAAGTACAGAATTTGTCAACATGAGAAGTAGTAATGGGGAAATGCTATCTGATGCAGACGGGATACTAGACGCTTTCAGAGACTATTTTAGAGGACAATTCGGAGATGAAGCTCTAGGACATCCCAACTGCGATGTAGAAAACGATGCGTTTAGAAAACTCAATTGAGAAAGTATGTGTCACTGAGGTTAGGGATATAATTCAGAACTTGACAAACGCGGTAAGGCTGACGGGGTAGCCTGTATTAACGCTGAAATACTTAAACACGGTGGCGAGTACATACCACATAGACTGTGCGAATTGATAAATTTATGTTTCGAGATGGGAGAAGTTCCAGATGATTGGAAAAAAGCGATTATCTTACTAATATACAAAAGAAAAAGAGATAAAGGCGACTGGAATAATTACAGAGGGATCAGTTTATTAAGTACCGTAAGTAAAATATACGCAAAAATACTTATTTGCAGGGTAATGAAAATAACAGAAGAAAAGATTTGGGAAGTCCAAAATGGTTTTATGCCAGGAAGGTCATGTACGGACCAAATATTTAGCTTAAGGCAAATCACAGAAAAAAGTTTCAGAAGGGAAAAACGTTTTCTGTGCATTTGTTGATCTAGGGAAAGCTTTTAACAAGGTAAGATTTAAGTAAAATTTGGGAAGTCCTGAAAGAGTACAAGCTATAAAAACAATATATACGGGTAGCAAAGCGAGTGTTTAGGACAAATGGGAAATTGCGTGACTGTTTCGATATTATTCAAGGAGTTAGACAAGGATGCGTTATGTCTTCATGGTTATTTATATTATTCATGGACAAGTGTTTAAGAATGGCCTTTTTCGACGAAAAGGTGTGCAGAGTCAATCGAAAACTTGCAAAGAACGTTGAATAAACGTTCTCATAGGCCTCAAAATTAACGCAAATAAAACAAAAACTATGGTGTTCGAAGGAAAGAGTGAGAAACCAACATGCAAAATTCTATTGAATGATGAGAGAATTGAACAAGTTGATAAGTTCGTATACCTTAGTAGCTTATTTATTAGAGATGGGAACTATTCTAGAAATAAAAAAAAGTGTGCGGATCTGGTAACAAGTCACACGTATTCCTATGGATTTTGGGGCGCTGAATTCAAATTCGGTATCAAAAATCACCCATCACGTCATGGTTGAGCCATAACCTCAAAAACTGACGAAAAGTCATACACTGAGGCAAATAAATTTCAAAATAATACCAGTGATGCAAATTTTCACTTTAAAAACATGTCGACAACTGTGAAGGACCAACCCTTGTCTGATATCAACTTATTTAACATAACTTTACCCAACAGAACCTGACCTCACATAACCTGAATTAAAAGAAATTTATTGAACTACACGTAAAGCTCTGGAAGCATATTTTCCCAGTAGCAAATGTGTGCTGCATCGAATGGGTCAACTCGAGACTAACCTAGAAATAAATCTAACCTAGCCTAACCTAACCTTACGAAACACAATTAAACTGATTGTGTTGTCCCGTTGTGTTTGCGGAACCGTTTGAATCAGCTTGGGCTTAACCTGCAAAGAGGTCAAAGCTATCCTAACCTAAAAAAACCTAACTTAATCTAACTTAACTTCACGTAACACAATTAAACTCATTGTGTGTTCTCGTTGTAACACAATAAAATTCATTTCATTGTACTACAGGTGGTTAAAAATTTGGACGCACATAACTCATTTGAAGAAACTTAGAACTACAACTAGAATTGACCCCATTCCAATTAACCTGACAATGTTTGTATCAATTAAAATGTAGAACTGTAACTTAAAGTTAAGTTGTGTTGCGTTAAAAAAATTTTCGTTAGGTTCTGTTAAGTTAGATTCATTTGTAGGTTAAGATCAAGTTAACCTATTAAATATAGCACCCATTTAAGACTGAGAACCGTACGCTTACATAGCTACACGTGTGGTTGAATTTCATTCGGCTAGGTTAGGTTAGGTCAGGTTTTGTTAGGTTAGGATAGGTTAAACCTCTATGTAGGTTAAGCCGAAGCTGATTGAAACGGTACCGCAAACACAACGGGACAACACAATGAGTTTAATTGTGTTACGTGAAGTTAAATTAGGTTAGGTTAGGATAGGTTTGACCTCTTTGCAGGTTAAGCCCAAGCTGATTCAAACGGTACCGCAAACACAACGGGACAACACAATCAGTTTAATTGTGTTTCGTGAGGTTAGGTTAGGCTAGGTTAGATTTATTTCTAGGTTAGGCTCGAGTTGACCCATTCGATGCAGCAAAGATTTGGATGCAGTGATCCCAGATCTGAAACGAGATGCGGTCCAATACTATGACAGGGCTATGGCCGTGTGAATATAGTAGGAGACGCTGTAAGTGACTGAGTTGCGCGCGAAAACCCATTTCTCCTCTTCTGAATTTGAAAACTCGAAGATGCACGATTGCCGGTCGGAGCACTTCGTCGATTCTATTTATATATCTATCTGCTGAAAGTTAACTGCTTTGAAATAAATTCAGGAGATTGGGATTTTAATATTTCCAGATTTCGATGCTGACGATTCTCATGATTTGAATAGATCGCGCGCCTCTTGAT
>NC_046658.1:45160605-45193697 GCF_010883055.1 Belonocnema kinseyi
GTTCATCTCTTTCGTTGAAAATACATTTTTGAAACTGACAATCAATCAATAACATTTTTGGTTAAGAAATCATGTGTTTTGTTAAAAGGTCGTCTTTCTTTGAAGAAATTAAATTGTTTGATGGAAAATTTATACTTTTTGATTGAAAATTACATTTTTCAGTTGAATTATGAACTATAAATATGTTTTGGTTGTAAAGTCGTTCTGTTATAAATGCAAATGTATTGTTAAAAATTAAAATTATAAGTTTTGGGTGAAAATACTCTTTTTGTTTTTAAAATTAAATAATTTCGTTGAAAATTCATGTATTTTGTTGGAAATTGACCTTATTTAGTAGAAATTTAATCCTTTTGGTTGAAAATTTTATCATTTTTGGTCAAAAATACAATTGTTTGGTTAAAATATCAACTGTACATCTTCTTGGGTTTGAAAGTCGATTATTTCACTAAGAGTTGAACTACTTTGTCAAAAAAAATACGTTTTTTTAACAAGGTTTTTTAATTATGATTGAAAATTTAACTATTTGGTTGAAAGTTTAACTCTTTGGTTGAAAACTCATATTTTTCGCTTAAAAATTTCAATTTTTTGTAGATAATTCGTCTTTTTTACTTTAAAAGTAAATAATTTCTTTAAAAATTCATGTATTTTGTTTAAGGTTTGTATTTTTTTGTAGATTATCAATTTTCCTGGTCAAAAATTCATCTGATTTGTCAAAAATTTAACAACTTTGTTTAAAATTAATTTTTTCTTTAAAAAATTATTTATCTTTATCTGAAAATGTAACTATTATATGATTGATTAAAAATTAATCGTTTATATTGGTTAAGTTGGAAAATCGTTTCTTTTTGTATAGAACATTAATCTTCTTGGTCAAAAACTCTCCAACCTATTTCTTAAGATTTCTGCATATATTTTATAGCCGACTGACAGGAGAGTGATCCCTCTGTATTCCTCTACCTTCTTTCCTTCCCCTTTCTTGACAAGCGGTACCACGAGTCCCGTCGTCCACTCTTCCGGCCAACCTTCCCCTTTCCATACCTTGTTGCAGATCTTCCACATCCCATCCCTAATCCCTTCTCCTCCAAACTTCATCGCTTTGTTCTCCATCCTATCTTCTCCCGTCGCCTTGTTTCTTTTTAACCTATTTATTGCTTCATCCACTTCTTTTCTTGTTATCTCGTTCCCTTCCTCCATTTCTCCTCGGACTATCCTACACTTTTCCCCTTTGCTTTGTGGTTTATGTAAATTTTCGTATAGCAGAACATTATTTGTTGTCATTGATGTTATTAAAGAATTTTTGTGCATGCAACTTTTCTTTCTTATTCATTACCTTTGGGTCGTTTTAAAGCGTTTTTAATATTTAGAAACAACAAGTGTTAAATCCCTTGTTAAATAAGTGAAACTTACTTCGCTTTTTCACATATTTTATATTATTGTTTAAGAAATGTTATTTTTCATTAAAAATTGAGTGAGAGTATTATATACAATAAAAGAGTTGGATAAATTGAAAACGGTGCATTTGATGGAGAATTTTTGTTTCTTACTTTTAGATATTTTATAAGATTTTTAAATATATTAAGAAAACAAAAGTATAGAGGCTTTTTTGAAATAAATAAAATTCAATTATAAAATTTTTATAAACAAAAATGGTATATTAAAGTCTCTCGAAAATTTTCAAGTATCATCAGAAAGATGTTTTCTTAAAAGAAACATTGAGTTCCACAACGTTTAGTTTGAAAATGGTTGAGACTCACCATACGACTTCGTACGACACTGCCTTGAAATTCTTACTCGAGATTAGGACACTAGTTTAGTTAGAGTTCGAATCCTCGTGGAGTGCGATTTTTTAAAGAGATTAAGCGTGCGATTATATTTCTAAAAGTAACAGTGTGCGAGAATTACATGTTTTAATCATTTAAAAAATGAAGATTATATAAAAATAATTTCGAAAATAATTTTTTTTTTGATGGAGAAATAGTGTTCAGTTGAGGCTCATTCTATTGATCCGATCCTTCATATTCTTATGCTGAGAAAATATATTCTTGAAGTGTATCAGAAATGATTTCTTGGAAGTGAACTATGTTCTGCATTTGAATACATCTCTATATGAAGTAACACAATAAAGTTTTAGAATAATAAAATGCGATATTCTATCTAAGAATACATTTCCTCAGATTAAGAAAATGTACGCTTGTTCCAAGCATACGGTAGCAAGTATTTATTTGGAACAAACTCATATTCTATCGTCCCTATTCGTACCTGCGATTGACTTGAATCAAGTAACATTTACTTGATTCAGACACAATTTTTTTCAGTGTACCTCATAATAATACTACATCAACTGTCACATCGTTAAACGGAATGAATTTTAAATGTTGTTAATCCATATACTTTTAACTTTTCATTTTTTGGGAACAATTGACACAATTAGAAACAATTTAAACCGATTCAACTTTTGATTACTCTTAATCGTTTTTAATCTTATCCAATCGATTATTTCTAGGAAGGAAGATATATGAGGAATTAGATAGACGCCTAAACAAAGTTAAGAAGGTTATTAGAGCAGGGCTCCTTATCAGAAGTAAAAATATATCAAATAAAACTAAAATGGCAATACATAATTCTATATATGTACAGACTGTACTATATGGTAGAGAGACAAGGACATATCAAGAAAAAGATCAAATTAACGGAATTGGCATGAGATTCTTGCGTATAATATGCGGGAAAACTCTGATGGACAAAGTGAGTAACAAGATAATTTTCAAAGAACGTGGTGCAGAAGAGACGCTGGTAGCTGCTAATAGACACGTGGGAAAGAAATCGGTTAAGATGGTTCGTGCATGTTGAGAGAATACCAAATAAACGACTAACGAAAGAAGTGTATCAAGGTAAAGTTAATAGCAGCGTTCCCAGAGGCAGACTTCAGAAAGCATGGTTAGCATGTGTGAATGAGACCCTAGTTAGAATAGACATAAGAAGCCACCGAAACGCGAGAGCCTTCATGAAAAAATGCATGGATACGAAAGAAGCTAGACAAGTATGCCAGGACAGAAAAACATGGCGGAAAATAGTTAATAAAAAGAGTGTCAGTAGAGTGAATGACGCCTGAAATAAAAGACCTTGGATACTAATGGATTCAAGTGGGGAACCTTACATTGCGACTTTGTGAGAATCTTCATTCAGGGTGATTGCCAGAGAGATTGATTAGCAACCTGGGTCATTATTTAAATAAATAACACGAGAATTCTGGATCAATCTAAAAATGCTATATTCCTTCCTCACATTACTTCCTTCCCCACCGAGTGAGTTACGTCTACCCTGAAAAGGAAATGGCCTAATGGTGTAAAAATAAAATAATAATAAATAGAAAAATCTCGATTATAGTCTATAATGAGAACTACAACATATCCTAAAAAAAAAAATTTATTATAATAAACTATAACTTAATTATTAAAGTCATACTTTTGTACAAAATACCTGTCTTTAGCGTGAATTTGGTAGAAATATGCATTGTAAACGCACAGAAGTTCTTTATTCGGTACAAATTTGCATTATTATTGCAAATATTAACCTATTTTCACGAATCTGTTTATTAATTTCTTGTAATTATGTGTGTCAGTTTTTCTAACTGGCCGAAATCTCATAATGATGACCGGGTTCATTCGTTTCGGATAATTCGACTCCCTTCGGGGAGTCTGCCGACTGGAGTTTGGCGAGGGTGAACTGGCTCGCTGTGGAAATGCATGTACTGCAATCACTGAGCGTCATTGCTATTTAAATGTTATTTTTCGCACGTTTTTTTTATTATTATTAAACAAAATGTAAACATTTGATCAAAAACTGGCTTTGCTTGCTTCGAGATATGGTTATTTAGATGAGGTGTGCAAAAAATTAGACAAAAATATTCTACCGCGCGCCCTCAAAATTCAGAACCGATTAAATTATTTAAATTTGTGTGGTGTATTCTCAATATGTAAGGGATGAATATGAGCAACGCGAGAAAGTTGTTCACTAGACATTGAAAAAGTTTTCCTGCAAATTTGAAGAAAATTAGTCGAAAATTATGCAAATGGCAGCGAGTTGAAGAAAACGCATGTGCGTTGACTTCAACTTGCTGCCATCTCAACCTCAGGGAAACCTTAGAGAATATTCTTCGCAGGTACTCAGGTAAATATTTTTAAAGATCCAGGTAGCTCGTTTAAATGGTTTGAAGGCTTTAAGATATCCTTTTAGAAATGGAAATAAAAATTCGATAATAAATAACAAGCAGAGAGGCTATCCCAAAAGAGTAGCCGACACTCACTGAGGATCCTTTGCTAAGTTTTCGGAATAAATTTTAGAAATATAGTTTTTTAAATATCAAAGTTAACCGCCTAAAACATAATAATTCGCAATCTACGGGTTTCGATTATTTCAGATACCCAACTATATAACTCTATAAGTTATGATTATAAAATATGTATAATAAGATAATTGGTCAATTTAGAAAAAAGTGTTCACAATTTGAAGAAAAATTTAAAAAGGGAGTCGGGTTGAAGACGGCCAACTACCCTAAATAACTATACCTGCGCCGGCACGTGACGAATACAATAGAACCATTATATGATCGTCGCAGCACTCTTAAAAGGACCCAAATTTTGTCACTCTATCTCTAGAGACGAAATCATTCAAATCGAGCCTGCATATAGCCTGAAACGGGCAGGCTTTTTCGCCAGAGAATATTCTGAGATTTTCTATCAGCGGGTTTTCCACAATTTTCGACCGACTTTCTTCAAATTGACCGACCCACTGATCGAAGTTAGCGAAACATGGTTTTCGATCGGAATTAATTTATTATTAAACAAAAACAAACATATTACTTTTTTTAAACAAAGTGCGTTGCTTATAGTCATCGCTCATATATTGGGAATACTCTAAACCAATTTCAAGCATTTTTATCAACAAATGGCCGAATACTCGCGCGCTGTGTTTTATAAAACATCGATTTTTATCGGAAAATTTTCTAAGTCTTATCCATAGATTTTGCCGAATGGACAATACTTCTACGCGGTTGCGAGCGCTTAACGAGTTGTTGCATCCGCGATCTCAATTTTCCACAAAAAGTGTGAAAGTTAAATTTTCAGTAAACGCAATAAAACAATTTCATATTAAAATTTGAAAACTTTAATTTTATTCATTTATTTCAACATAAAAGATTAGTTCTTTACACTAAAAGATGAATTTTCAACATACGGCGCTGTCAGTAGATACACTCTTATTAATACGGCCACCCCGTTAAAAGTACTTGACTTGATGTACAACATTTTGAAATGAAATTATATTTTGGTGGATTTCAGACTCTTCCTGTATCCGTTCGGGTTGGCCAAGCAGTGGACGTTATAGGCAAAGTTGGCAATCCAAAATCGATTGCTGGTGGGCACGTTCATACGACTCCAGTGTTAATGTCTATTGGAGAAAAGGCAGAACTTGTCACTGATCAATATGAACCTCTCTCAAGTGTCTTGGAAGGAATCGTTATTTTGAAAAAAAAAGTCGAGTGAATCCTATTTTTCATCAAATCTGAGACAACCTGCATGTATCTCAGGATTTCCTGTCATCCAGTATTTCTTTCAGAAATCTTTTATCTAGCGATTACTTTTAGAGAATTGAAAGTTAAAACACCTTCCAGTGAAAATAAGTTAATAATTTAAGCTACAATCCTAATTATCTCATAAATATCTCGAACTTATCTACGAATAAATAATTAACTCTTACAGAATTTGAAATTGACTACTATGTAGTTTGCATTTATTTATCTCGATAGGGACTAGCGGAAGCGATGTGCTTTATACAACAGAAACATACACAGGTATAATTTTTAAACGGAAAAGCTAAAGCGTTGCACCGTTTTTCGCACCTGTGATAGTCGATAGTTACAGATTCCAAAAACTTTTCATTACCCGTATCTACCAGAATCAACCCCAGACACAATGCACGCTTTAGCTACAAGCAGTAAAGCTGAAAGTAGGTTTCAAATACGTTCAATATTCAATTTACATCATATTTTTCGCAGGTTTTACAACTGCAGAGAAAAAATGTCTAAATGCCCGGAGACATTTACGCGTAGGCACATGACATGGTGGGGCGTCAAAGCAATGTCGATACCTTCATACTAAGAGAGCCTCTCTAGGAGTGTACGTCTAAAACGACCACCATCCATTCGTATTCTAAGTTGAACATTCCGATTTTCTTATTCTTTTTCTTATTCTTCTTCTACTTTGGTTCTGGTCTTTTATTCAGGAAGCCACGTCTCTTTCAAAAATAATAATTCGATATGTAGATTACGTCTAGCCATCTCCCAAAAATTGCGAAAATTCCAGCTGGTAACTATTATTAAAATGCCGTATAAACTAAAAAGATACGTAAGACCAATCTCCCTCGAAGTGAGCAAATCGAAAAAAAACTGTTTGCTCAAATAACTAATATCGAATAAAATTTGGAATAGTCTAGATACACAATTTGGGTAAAAATAATATGCTCTTTCATATGTTGCAATAAAAAAATAATTTTTAAGCAATTCCTATTAGAAAATGGACTTGCGAATTTTTTATAGTCGCAGAAAGTCAAAAATACAAGGAAAAAAGAACACAGTTACTGGCGGGTGATGCCTTCTACACGATCGTTTCTAGTATATAGCCGAGTCTAGCCGCGACTTATTTCCCTTGGAATTCCGATCAGAGTTAAAGCTATTTCACAGGTCTAAATCATACCCAATGGCAAGCGATTCTTTTCGTTTGTAAATTCGTTCGACACTCGGTCACTTTTACAAGGCAAAACAGGCACAAAGTTCTTTAGGTTCTTTTTTATTTGGCTGCTGATTGACGTATTACATGCCTTGTACAAATTTTAGGGCACGCAAAGTGCAGTGCGTATCTTTTTATGTTTTATTGTTTTACCTTTTTGACTTTCCTCATTTATAAGCCATCGTTTTTTGTAATAAATATTAATCATTAATCATTTTTATTGACAGAATTAGACGCAGCTTTCTTTTGTGAATCCAACGATACCAAAAATCTCATTTTTCATAAAAATATCACTTATGTATCTTTTTAGTATGGATGACAGTTTAATCATTACTAATCTCTGATTAAGTATATTATTTAGAATTACTTTAAATTCACATTGAATTCATTTGAGTCCTTTGTATCATTTCCAAATCTTTTGAATGACTCGAAATTAAATTCAATCAATTTTGTAGAATTCGAGAAATTCAGATAAAATTGACAAAAGGGATTTCAGTAAATTCAGAGAAACCAAAGAATTCAGATAAAAACGAATTAACACATTTCAAGGGATTCAGAGAATCCAAAGAGTAATCCCAGGAATTCGGAGAATTTAAGGAATTTAGGGATTTGAATGAATTCAGAGAAACTAAGAAAGTAATAAGGTTTCAATTAATTTAGAGAAATCAAGAAATTCAGACAATTCTGAGATATTACGAATTCATAGAATCCAATGAATTCAGAGAAAATAAAAATAAGATATATAAAAATTCAGAGTTCAGAGAAACCAAGGTATTCAGAAATAGAATTGGAATTAATTTTGAATTAATTTTTTTTATTGAATCGAATTCAAGACATGCGATGAATTCGTATGAAAACAGACAATACCTTAAATTCAGGGAATTTATACGAAATTTGAAGGAATTAAAAATAATTCAAGAGAATTTAAAAGAGTTTAAAATCATTTCATGTAATTTAAAAGAATTAACGTGATTGAAAAATATGTCTAAATAATATACTTAACCAGAGAATATTAATTACTAGACCCACATCTACTGTTTGATTTGGCAATCAGAGAGGTCAGCATTTAGACAACCAAAACTAGAATGGTCGTTTTAAACGTACACTTCGAGAGTGCTGCTTTTCGCATGGAAGCATCGATGCAATGCGTTGCAAGGTATCGCACGAAAATGATACGTGCAAAATCAATGGTCAAACTAAGAGCTGAAAAGCAATAGTCACGCAATGTGACAACACTTTTTTCAAAGTATTGACAATCTTTTATGGCTGTTATCAATCGAGTCACACTATCACACTCGGTATAACATTACAATCTTTAAACCTAAATTTTATTTTTACTTTATTTCCTCCTTTTCCCATTAATATTTTCCTCAGAAGATTTAGATATCATGCTTTATAAAGTGACTTTTTCGAGTTAAAAATGCGCAGCGTAGAAAAAAAGAGGAAGACGAAACGATCTGTAAATTATTTTTAAAAACAGATTTAAAAATGTTATCCACTGCGCATGGATGGCTCAATAATAAATTGAATAGATTTATATATAATTATATAACCTATTATCGTTAAGAAAGCTGCAGCTCCTAGCTACCATATTTTCTATTTCGCTTACAGTAAAATATAATAATACAATAGATTATTAAAAGGTTTAAACCGTAGTAGCTCTTACTTAATACAATTGCTGCAATGTAACGGAGTAATAACATCTCGTAGAGTAGGATATTCGTGACTGAACTAAGCAAATTTGCGTGGTTGTAGTTTTGCTCCATAGTAGCTTCTTTCTAACACATCGTTTCATTTTTTTTATATTTTTTTCTTATTTACAACAATATATTGCAACAAGCACGTCCCTCAGTTACTACGCTGCTACCATTGCAGGTTCTGTCAACATTATCAGCGCTTGAGTATAAAACGAGACACGACACAGTGTCGTGTACAAATAAAAACTGGAGTTCTTTATGTGATGATCTAGATTCTAGACGCACGTTTTCTTTTGAAGGAAGTTAACTCTACTTTCTTCAAAGTACAAATCAATATTACAAAGTAGGTAAAATTTTGACAATGTAAAAGGTTTTTGCGTTGTCAGAATTTGAAGGTAAGTAAAGTTACCTTTCTAATAATATCCTAATGGACTTTAGGCAATAAATGTGTCTTATTCCTAATATAAATATACATCCCTTCTAATGTATTTTTGCTTCTTCCTCATTATTTTTAACATTCCTCTGATACTTGTGCTTATTTAGGAAACGTTACTGTAAATCTCGAAAGCTTATTACTGCCTTTCGCAACATAAAAAGGAATCTTGAAATTTCACAGTTACATATTTTAGAAAAATCGTAAACGTGTTGCTGATAAAACGACAGCATATTTTTGATTATGGAAGAAGATAAATAAGAGAATTAAAATTGACAACGTTTTTGACTCGATATATGAACGGCAGTATTATTCGGAACGGGCCTTCCTTCTTTTTCTTAACAACAATGCAGTGAGTAGATTTCGGGAGAAAGTGAATCGAAGAACCATTTTTTGTGACCAATAATTAGCTGCGTTGAAGGAATGTACACCCTGTACCGATAGGTGATACGGCGCTTTTGGTAATATAACGAGCGACACTGCAAAGAAAGCAGTTAGAATAGACGAGCGCGCCTTTTAATTTCGTTGCGACGCCATTGCGGCATTCTGTAGAATTCCGAACGAGTGCATTGAAGAATTACTTCGAATTCAGCGTCAGATAGGTGTCGCTGTGAAGAAAAAAGAAGAAAATACAGAATTTTAAAAACACTAGAGAAAATATTCAAAATAATAGTTATTATATTAGTAGTTGCGCGTGCAAATTTTTATTTTGATAAAGATATTTAGTAATTCCTTCTTTCTCATTTTTGTTTACGTTGACTAAAGAAAGTCCCTTCCTATTTCGTTTTCATTTATGAAACCGTGGGTGAAAATCGAAAAGTTGGAAGTATTCGATTTTGAATTGAAAAAAAAATTATTTTAGATCAACAAAATTTGTTTCTAGTTACATTAATTATAAGTTTAAAACTAATTATTTTTACGGTGAAAATGAAGTCTCAAAAAAATTTGTCTGGGAACAATTTTATTTCTCTCCGAGAGGGCTTCAATCGCAGATGATAGATTCGTTCTGTTGAAAATACTTCTTTACGAGATACGTATGCAAGTTTGGGTAATCTAACCTTTGCTCTATGAGAGATATTGACATATTTAGCAATATTAGTCTCTTACAAATCAATATATGTATACTTTTTTATTTATACGGGCGATAACGGAGACATTACGTGATATTTTGATCATAAAATCATCTTGGAAAAACAATATTAATAAGCCTTGGATGATTTAGTAAAAATTATTATAGCGATTCAGCGATTTAGCGGTATTTAAAATTCAGTGCATATTTAACAGATTAATATTTTCTATAAAAAATAATTTTCTGAGGTTGGTAATGAAACTAAAAAGAAGTTTGATTTAAATAAGTATAAATCCAATACTGTAACTTTATTTTGACAAATGAAAAAACATAGTTATTTAATTTAATATCAAAATTTTGAAAACAAATTTAAGCCCTGTCTTTCTCTAATCAAGAAAATTGCTTAATATTTCAGGTTTTCGAAGTGAGCAGAAACCCTTAAAATTAGAAAAGCCTGACCGATATTTCAGATGACATTGAAATTTAAAAAACATGTCTTGTCTGCTAAAAAAAGAAGTACAGAAAATTACAGAATTTGACACACTCTACCCAGAGAAAATATTAAATTCAGTCAGCAGATTAGATGAAAATCTTTTCTAATTCGATCAATCGAATTTCACAAATCTAATCTATCAGCACATTTGTTAGATCTTTATAGAAAATTATATCCATCAATAAATGCTATAATTTTCTTTGATCATATTTTCATTAAAATTCTATCAAATTTTATAAATACAAGACTTGTACCAAATTCTGTGTTGCGGAGTCTAATAAGATATTTCTATAAAATTCTACCTGGTGTGAAATTGTAATGCATATATTCTATCAACAGTTTTTCATTTGAACTCTATCCGATCTTATCCGGACAAAAATGTATCAAATCATATTTTTCAGACTGACGGACACTTCTATCAATTTCTATCCTTTACGTAATCGTTTACTTTTCTATCAACAGTTTCTCATTGAAACTCTATCAAATCTTATCTTCTAAAATTTCGAAATTTTCTTGAAATTGTTTATTCAACTCTACCCGTCGAGAAACCTTATACTTTTCTATCAACAGCTTCTCATTGAAATTCTGTCAAATCTTATCCGCTCCAGACTTTGATAAAATCCTGCATATCAGAATATCGGAAGTTTCTATCGAATTGTATCCGTCGAGAAATCTTATTATATCGTATCAATTTTTGTTATTGCATGAGATTTGATAGAGTTTAAATAACAATATCTTGATCGAAATTTTCCAGTTTCTGGAAAATAGGATTTTATACATGTCTGGCGCGGATAATATTTTGTAGAGTTTCAATAAAAAACTATTGATAGATGAAGTATAAGATTTTACAACGGGTAGAATTTGATAGATATTTTCGAGATTTAGTCGAGTTTCAATGAGAAAATTCTCAGTAGAAAAGTATACAGTTTCCCGACTCACAGTGGGACGAAATCGCGAAAAGCTGGCCATAAGTATAAAATCTTCATGAAATGGGACAAGTTTTGTTACTCGCGGGTTTTTGGGGTCACTGATTACGAATCCAATGTCAGAAATTCCGAAAACAAAATGGCGGATCCAAAATGGCGGACGAGTATGTGAAATACATGTTTTTGAAAATTGATATCAGGGGGGTTTTAAGGTCGCTGATTACGAATCCCATTACAAAAAGTCCGAAAACAAAATGGCGAATCCAATATAGCGGACGAGTATATTAAATAAATTTTTTTTTTTTGTTTGAAATTAGTATCAGGAGGTCTTTATGGTCGTTGATTACGAATCCGATGTCAAACATTTAAAAAATGGCGAATCTAATATGGCGCACATGTTACCCAAAGAAATGTTCCATTTGGTAAATTATCATAATATTGGATCCGCCATTTTGTTTTTTGAGTTTTTGAAATCAGGTTCGTAATCGGCGATCTTGAAAACCTCCAGATACCAATTTTCAAAAAAATCAAAAAATTTATTTAGCATATTCGTCCGCCATATTGGATTCACAATTTTGTTTTCGGAAACTTCGACATCGGATTCGTAATCAACGACCCCAAAAACCAGTCAATTTTCATATATGTGTTAGAATAGGTTTCTATTGATTCATTAAAAGAAATAACTCGGCGGTGACTCACGGTCAAAATTACTTCTGCAATTTTTTGAAAACAATTGCTTGCTGAGTATGTGAAAAAATTCTATCATAAGTTTATAACAATTTCAAGGAAAAATATCAAGTATTTTAAGTTTTCAACGTGTGAATCGGTTTACTTTTGCAGAAATAAATCCATTTTAACGACAAACAATTTATTTCGACTTGAAGATCGCAGAACGTTGCGTCCGTCAAGTGCACGTTTAAAGTAAGCCCAAGAGCATTTTAGAAATATTCGGTTCTCTATATCGCTTTTCAGGGTCTATAACTATCCCTGCGAGACAATCTCAACTTTCAAAACTAATATAAATAAATAAATATAAAAAGTGTCTGATTTTTGACCAGCTTTTCGCGATTTCGTCCCACCGTGCAATGGACAGAATTTGGTAGAAAGTTTTGAGCTATCACAGTAAAATAGATCGGAATGAGGGATATCATATTTGATAGGATTGGATTGCACTTTTATCAAAATAATCTTTCCTTCTTAGCGGGACAAGTTGGGACTCTTCCGACAAAGATAATTGTTCATTTTCAGAGACTTCCTACCCAAAGCATTTGATAGAAATTTAAAAGAAATTTCTTAAAATGTGGATACCGAAAAGGAATTTAAAGGTATTAAATTTGTTTGTACCAAATCCTATCAAACTTTTTCAGCAGGGGTCATTGTGCTTATTAAAGCACTACTTACTTCAAGATTACAACGGTCGACGTCAGCGGGCAGTCTATAATTTGAAATCATGAGCAGATGATATGGATAAAGCTTGGGTGGTTCGGTCGGCGCTGCACCCATGTCCGGTAAAGATCGTCTCACGTGATGTCCCGTGTGACCCACGACTACCGATCCCAAGCCGCCTGTGTACGTGGTTGACGACGGAAGGATTCCACCGTCATTCTAAACCACCAACAAGAATTAATTCATATACTTCATATCAACAGAAATTCATAAGTATCATTTATACATGAAGGCACTTTGATATAAAATTCAACAAAAATATACGGTTTTCATTCTTGACTTGTGTTGCGAAATAACTAGACACATTGATTTATCATAAATGCAGAACGCAGTCATCAAGCAAAGATTCTTAAAAATGGTTTATGGTAAATTAATCTGACATATATCATGGACAATATTTTCATAAAAATTGAGAGGCGTGATCAAAAACCAAATTCTAATAAACAGATAAGAATTGTACATTTTCTTGATCATGAATTCATTATTCCAAAATCAGCAGAAGGTTGAAAAGAAAGAAAGGAATCGATAATTGCCGAATAGTGGTGCTTTAGTGCCAAATCTGGGAAATGCCTCACTCCAAATACATAATATGCATTTCATTAAATGAAAATATAAACAAAAATTTATAATATAAATAAAGAAAGGAAATATTCGTAAGAATTATCAGTAAGCTTCCATGCAAAAATTTACAGTGCTATGTACATTCGCTTAACTGGTAATTCGCACGCGAAGTGTAAATGAAAAGTGATATGGAAACAGTTTTGTGAAAATCAAAGCTATTGTACAATGCACACGCATGCCTAAGACGTGTCCGGCTTCATTTATTTCACTACAATTTGTAAATTATCCAAAGTTCTAAATTAAAATTTGAAAATCTATGAAGGAAGCTCTGTGTAAAAAATGCGAAATACGGTATTGATACTTTTTACAATCTTTCAATCTTCTAAGGGTCTAATGTCCCATACTACTGAACTTATGTTGTGAATTTCAAACTTGTCTATGGAATTAAATTGAATCTTTCGAAGTGAAATTTCTATAAAGATGCAAGTGCAAACTACAAACCATGCTAATTCGCTGGGAGTAGTACGGGGCTGTGGTACATACCAGTGCCCGCCGGTCCACATCCGTGATGCTGCCTGTTGATACTAAATTTGGAGGAAAAATGGGTAAACACCATGTCAAACTGTTTTGCACAAACCAGCATTGTTTTTAAAAACTAGAAACTATCCAAACAGTTTCTGCCTCGTGTCTCGACTTATAGGTTTTAAGATTTGTACTTCAGAAAAAGCTTACTAAGCTAATTTAGAGGACTAATTAAGCTAATCAGAGTATTTTTAAAGTGCCAATTGTAATAAAGAAAAGGGCTGACTCGAAGCAGGAACTGAAATGGCCAAAGCAAAGTGTTACCTACATTGGAAGAGAATTCTTTAAAATAATAGCAAAGTATTATATAAAACTTTAGCTTTATTAGGTACGATATTCAAACTGTTAATCCGGATGCTGTCAAATTGAAAATGTTAAACAATATAGAAATTACGAATTATTTAAGCCATATTATAGCGGTCCAGTGTTTATGTATCCGCATTTGAAAATTGTACAAGCTTTTAAATATTAATTTTCAAAATGTTAAAGTTTCATATTTAAAGATTGATCAATCTCTGAAAAATTAAGGTTTTTATTTTTTACAGAGAAGTAGATCCTGCAAAGAGATTGCCTACGTTCTTGCTTTTTTGAGTCTTTGTTAATCGGGGATAAGAATGTTAGAGAAAATAACCCCCTTTAATACGATTTTTTTCGTTATTCTTTTAACTAAAAAATAACTGTAGGCGAACTATGCATCCCTTCAAAAAATCTAAGAAAGAAATAATGTCAGTGACAAATTCCCACTGACTATATCGAAGCAATGCAATTGGCAAATATCAGCTAATTCAAAACTATTCTATCATCAAGCCTCCCAGATCTGATTCCTGGCAAAGATTAGAAAAAGGTAATTATTTTTACTAAGATAGGAGACTTTTAAGTTTTTGAAGAACAAGAAAGATCACAATACCAGAATAATTTGATCAAACAAGCCTGATAGAAGTTTAAATTAACTTCATTTAACGTTACAGAATTACCAAATTTCATAATTATTTTTAGATTTTAAAATCATTTTTATTATTAAAATACATTTTTGTACTTTTTAACTTATAAATTTTTCATCATGAAAATCTGAAATTAATTTGTATAACAAGTTAAATACCAATCTTTATCAAAAAATGTGTACTGTTCCTATTTTTCCGTACAAATTTACACTTCTAAACTTGCTTAAAGTTTGACTGCTAGAAACTTTCAAGTCTTTCAAAATTCAAAGATAAAATTAAAAATCAAAAGTTGCATCTAATCATATTTGGTCCCTTTAAAACTTGTTGCATTCTTAATGCTTGATGATTTTAATATTTGGTCGTATACAAAATAAAATAATTAATTTGATGTCTTCTTGGATAAAAAATAAAAATATTTTTTTAATTGTGTTTTTCAAAGGCACAATTATTTTTAAATTGAAACTGCTATAAATTAGAAAGACAGGGTTGCTACAGAAGGCTCCTTTAAAAATTATAATCATATTATTTTTGTTAGTAAAACAATCAATTCAAAAATGAAACCATTAACGCGAAAAAGTAATCTAACCATTAAGACTGAAATAGGTGTAAACAAAAATTCTAGTTTTTTTCAAATTCCATTATTTATCCAGGTAATTTTCGAAATTCCATAACTATTTCAGGTCTGCGAGGTTTTGTAACAAACAAGAAAAAATATTGTTAAAAAAGAGCGTCTGTAACTAATTACAACTCAAGGAACCATTCAAAAACTACGTCACGTTCCTTTGAACATTGTTTCCCCTCCTTCTTCACAGATCATCACACAAAGATTGAACTCCCCAGGGTTACGTCAAAAAAGTGAACACCCCCACCCCCTTTACGGTATTTTTTTTTCTTTAGGCCTTTAACGTCTAAGAGGAAACACAAAACGTACAAACATAAGATTCAGATTCTGTACTTGTAAAATAATTCTCTAATTACAATTTTTCTATGCATTTTAAGGAATTATTATAGAAATTGTTATTTTCTATGTGCGATGTTATATGCAATCATGTAGCAATGTGACGTAGTTTTTGAAGGGCCCCAAACTACTTTACTCCTTTAAACCTTTTTTAATATTTAAAAATATTTTCTGGTTTGTCTTTCGGATTTCAATTAAAATTTGAGAAATCTAGACTAAAGGCAGAAAAAAGGAACCAGCCCATGAGACCTGTATCTCCTAAGCCCGTTTTCTAAAAATGGAAATTGATTTGATAAAAAAAATTAGGAAACGTTTCATTGTAATCTATTTGTTAAGAATGCAAGTAAAGATCATTTCAAAGAGAAGGTAAAAAGCTCTTTAGAATTAGTAACGCATGCCAAAGAAAATTGGAGGTGGACTCAATGAACTTGAAAACAGAACAGAGAACTTAGTGATGCCCCTTGAACGATATCTCCTGTATTGCAGGGCTCACAAACTCCCCGTGAAGTGCAAAAGAAGTTAGTAATTAATTATTTTGAAGCACTGGTAGGCAAGACGTCAGGTTTGACTTCCTTGAATCTTGTACTCACTATCAGACTTGCCCGAGGAGAAGTCAGTGCTGTGCGTCTTGTCGCCCATCCCGCTGAACGAGTAATCGCCCTAGATGACAGAAATTTGAATCTTAAAAATAAAATCGAATTAATTGCCTAAGCAAGAGTCTTCTCTACTAATCTTTAAAGAGCATGGTGCATTGTTGTCGCTTGAGGCGCGGTGCAAGACTTACAGGGAGAGCAGAAACGGAACCGCCTGTCGAAGAGAAGGTGTGACTTCGCGGTGCCAGACCGTATCCCGGCTTCGGGATGTGCCGAAGAGAGCTCACAACTGGTTTCAAATGTCAATCGACAGTATTACTGATTAGTTTCAATGCAAAACTCACGTTTTCATTCCCATACGTATGCCCAACGTTCGCAGTTCTACGAGACACCGTACCTTCTGCTTGCAAATCTTTTGCTCCGAGAACACAAGCCTACTATTTGCTATTAAAAATTTCCTATCAGCACTTTCTATTTTACAAAAGGCACGCAACGTGCTTAATTTGGGCTATCAAGCTGCAATTTGGAAGCATAGAACGCACGAATTCTCAAGGTTTTTCATACTGGAATCTTATAATTAATCTAATATTGTGGATTTGAAGCAGGACTGTGCGATTCGTTTTGTAGGTTCATATTGTGTCTACCAGACAGATGATTTTAAATTACGGACCGTTTCTCGGTTTTCTCATGGTAAATTTTTCATTTTTCTTACTTAGAATTTTAGATCAATTCAAAAACTCCCTGTTCAAAATCATAATTTTTCTCGAGAATTTTTCGTTAAAAGACAAAATTTTAAATCGTTTGAAAAATCACCTGTTGTAAGTAAGTGAGAATTATATTTCTTTTGAAAAATTTGCTTATTCCATACCTTAATTATAATTTTTGTCTGAATATTTTCCGATCCAATTCACAATTGCAGGGTGTCTACTGATCAGCTAATTTAAAATTATTGGTTTCTCCCTTAAACAATATTTTCTCTACAGACTAATTTAAACATATCTGTTTGTAATTTTGGAATTATTTTATACTTAAGTGATAAATATGAATCAACTCGACATTATCGATTACGAGCATGACACCGACAGTTTGTCGATAATTTTTTGTTAAGTTCATTTAATGTTAATTTTATGAGATTTAAAATTTGTTCCCTTAAATATAGTAGGTTCAAAGTTATCGGTCTTCTCGATAAAATATGCCAGGATAAAGTCATTTTCGAGATCATTTTGTAATTTTTCTAAGAATATATTGTAAAAAATAATGCAAATTTCATTGCTTTTTTAAATTTCAAATTAAATCTATCACTATTTTGAAATAAAAATGTTAAAAATTTAATATTTTTTCTGCTGAAAGAAATATATGTTGTAAAATGTATGAGATTAGAAATATTGCAGTTATATCAAATTTATTTAAAATATATATTTATTTGATTTTTACTATTATTTATACTATTTTATGTCATTCTTTATATTCTGGTTATTTGATATAGAATTCTGATAGATTTCAATCTATAAAAGAAAAAAATGGAACTTATATAATTAATAATAAAAGAACTTGGGATTGATACTAATATAGTATACTTATAAGCGTACATATAATTGTAGATCAATTAAATCTGATGGTATCATACATTAAACAATCAGATCTGCTTCCCTCTGATTCTCAACTAAACAATACAAAGAAGATAAAGTAGAAAAAATAGATTTTTCAATAAAAGAGCCAAATTCCCGTGGTTTCCTCCATTTCTTGGTCCGTCAGATACCCTGAATTACTTATAATGGCTTCGTAAAATTTCATGTTCAACTAAAAATTATCATTAAACTGAAAAATGCACTTTCCAAGTCATAATTATACTTCATAATACTTACTTCTTAATTCCAATTAAAACTCAGAAACATAATTCTTGTTGAAAATTCCCTAAACTAACTTATTCAAAAAGATGAAATAATTGTTGGGGGTGAAAATAAAAGAAATAAAAGTTATTGTAGTATTTTTTCTACCGAAAAGAAGAACTCTAGGGGAAAGACGTCTAAATGGTAAAATTCAAATATTTACTGGGCATCCTAATCATCATTAATTTTATCGTTATTATAGACAATAAAGTGACTGAGAATAGTAAAAAATTTTAAACACTTTTAGTATTCATTTTAATGCAATCAAATGCAAAATCTCATCACTGAATCAAATTCCGGATAATATTTTTATCTTTCCACGGTTAACAAAATCCCTGGCCTTTTTCGGGTCAGCTAGACACCATTCGCTACAAAATTTACCAGGAGTTTATTCAATTATACACTCATTTACATCCTGCGAACCTTAAATCTTGAAAAATCGGTATTATCGATTTAAGATTCCAGATCTCTGAATGTGGCCCGATTGGATTTCACAAGATCTCTCAAGAATCTTTTCAAGATTCGTAAAAACTTTCTCACATTTGAAAGATTTCTGACATCTCCAGCGATATTTTGAAATTGTTTTTAAATCGCTGAATCTTGGGACCTCCGAAATTTTGCAAATCTTGTTCTGATTATCATGATTATGAATCAATGATTTTTAGATACTATAGTGACTTTGAACAAGATTTCCAAACTGAATAGTTTTGTATGCTAAAATGCCAAATTTTATAAGTCTCCTGGAATTCACTAAGAAGATCTTCAGAAATTCTTCATATTGAAGAAGAAACGCTCAGTCCTTGAATCTAAAAAATGTAGCGTGCTAGCTTTAATTTGTAAAATAGAGTGTGCAGAAAATCCCAATGTAACCAGCACCAAAAGAGTAATTTATTGTAATAAGGACAAGAAATATTCTACCTTCCGTGGTGGCAAACCAAACGTTCATGTTTCATCCCACGAGATTCGTCAAGTGTTTCAAATTATTAATTATTTTCGTGCATTAATTGTAAGAAATTATCAGTAGACGATTTGTGTTGCTTCCCACGGTAGGCGACTTGGAGAGCTTTGGGGGAACTCACCGAGTTATAATGTCTAGCGGCATTTGGAAGAGTGAAGGCGCGCTGAGAACCAAGAGGTGGATAGTTTCTGGGAGCCGGGGAACGAGCCGATGACCTCCCAGCTGTTGCCCCCGCAAACACAACACAAATACAAATACACAAATAGAAACACGGTGATACACGACAGGTAGCTATTTTGCATTGGAAGATGTCGAAAATTATTTTTTGCAACGTTGGAAGATATAGTCATAAACAAAATAACAAAAAAGGAAAGTACGAAATCCACAAAGCAAACAATGCATGCAAATCAAAATAACAATGAACAATAAATAGAAATAAATTAAGCTTTGTTTCAGGCAGTAGATGTGTAACGGAGGTTCTAATTATAAAGTCCTACCTTACCGACATCGACACCATTCCACAGCATAAATGGTTCTTATATGTGCGAAGTTTCTAGAATTTTCTTGATGACATCAAATTATACCCTACCGATAGAAAATCTTAGAATATTCTCAGACAAAATAGCCTGGCCCGTGTCAGGCTATCTGCAGGCTAGATTTGAATGATTTCATCTCTAGAGATAGTCTGACAACATTTTGGTCTTTTTAAGAGTGATGCAACGGTCATATAATGATACTATTGTATTCGTCACGTACTGGCGAGGGCAGAGCTTACAGTAGTTGGCCGTCTCCAACCCGATTCCCTTTTTAAATTTCTCTTCAAATTATTAACACTTTTTTTTGAATTGATGAATTTTCTCATTATACATATTTTATAATTATAACTTATATACGTTATATTCATTCCAATTTGAAAGATTAAAAAAAAAGTTATATAACCGAAATAATCAAAACCCGTATATTCTGAATTATTATGTTTTAGGCTGTTAACTTTCAAATAAAAAAAAAATATTTCTAAATTTTAAATGTTTCTAAATGTTATTTATGATCGTATTTTTATTTCAATTTAGGAAAGGTCATTTTAAACCAGTCAGACCATTTAAACGATCTATACCTGGACCTTTAAAAATATCTACTTGAGTGCCTGCGGAGAATTTCTCAGAGCTTCTCAGAGCCTGAGAATATTCGGTATATATTCTGCGATTTCTATCGGCAGAGCATTAAGCAATTATGTAACACGAAATTTCCATAAACTCAGGGTTATTTATTATTTCAATTTAGCAGTTTGGATAATATAGTTGATACAAAACAAAGATGCTTTTTTTGCTTGCTTTCTGTCAAAATACTGGCGACTAATTTAATTGGAAAACATGCAAATAATTGGGTATTTTCATTTCAACCACCAGCTAGTTAAAGAAAAAATCTATTTTTCAAACACAGTTATACAGAAAAAATTAGTTTTTACAAAGACATATTAGCAAAAAAGGGCAAAAATGGCCGAATTCCATATATTTGGTTCCTTGTTTTCCCCCCAGCATTCAACGAAGTGAAGTTAGTTGGTGGATAAAGTGAAAATACCTAAAGACCCTCACTATGATTTTTCGCAACTCGTTTAAAAAATATTGCAGAAAATTCTAGCCGGGTACACGTGAAAGCCAAAAGTCTCCCGCGTTGAACGACATGTATATTGTTCTGAAAAACTTTTTAAATTAGCGCTAACGTAAAACGTGCCGAAAAACAAGGTTTTGGACGCACGTTTTTTAAGCCTTGACTTTCGAGTCTTCCCGCAAACATATAATCTTGGGAAGAAATAATAATAGGGAGTTGTTTTGTGGCTTAAAATGTGCAGTTTTGTAACGTAATTTTGACGCCGACTTTAAGTATTTTCACTTCAGCCACCAGTTACCTTCACTTCGTTGTCTGCTGAGGGGAAAACAAGGGGCCAAATGCATGAGATTCAGCCCATTTTTGCCCTATTCTGCTAATATATCTTTGTAAAAACTATTTTTTTCTATATAACTGTATTTGAAAATTAGTTTTTATTTTTTTAATTACTATTTAATAAAATAATAAAATGATAATAATTTTTATTAATTACAAAGATATTACAGAAATCAAGTTTTTTCCATATATTTGATACATTGTTTTCCCCTCAGCTTTTAACAAAGTGAAGTTAAGTGATGGTCGAAGTAAAAATACCTAATTGGGAACTTAACCAGCCGCTAGGTAGCATTAGCTGTACTAGTAAATGTTACGCGAAAATTCAAATTGTACAATCACTGGTCAATTTGACTCGGGTAGTTCTGCATCTCACAAACATAATATTTAATTTTGTTCTGTTGTCACACCAAATAGTTGAATTTTCAACTTATAAAGATGAATTTTAAACAAGAATAGAAGAGTTAAATTTTCAACCAAAAATATTAATTTTTAAACCAGAAGAATAATTTCCTACCAAAACGAGGAACTTAAAACTAAAAAAGGTAAATTTTCAACAAAAAATAGAATAGCTACATTTAACGATAAAATGGAACATTTCAATGTTCAGTTAAATAATAAACAAAAAAAAACAAAAAAGAATTTTGGAAAAAATAGGTTTAAAATCAAAGAAGTAAATTTGCAATCAAAACAATGAATTTTTAATCAAGAAGGTTAATTTCCTACTAGAAAGTCGAATTATGAATAAAATGCGTGCATCTTCAAGCAAATAGTCGAACTTTCAACTAAAAAAGATACATTTACAAGAAGAATACAACAAAATACACCAATTTTGAACGAAATAATTTACTTTTTAACTAAAAAAATATACATTTTTAACCAAAAATAAAACAAATTTTAAACAACAAAAATCCGCCCGCTTCGCGGGCATATTCTCATAGCGCGCTTCGCTTCGCTCACAGAGTTTAAGCGTGCCTAGGGCGCGCGACTGTTGGTTCTCGCGCTTCGCGTTCGATAATATATTTATCTCGCGCTCCGCGCTCGGTCTTTGTATTACCCTCCACGTTTGTACACAGACCACAATGCGAAATTTTCTACATTGTATGTTAAAAACTATGATATCAAATGTCTAATACAATTTTTTTTGTGTGTACATTGGTCTGGTACTGCTTATTTAGACATTTCAAAATAATGTTCACATTTTATTTTTCTTGATCCTAATAGGACCCTGCTGTGGTTGTTTAATCTTGACGATTACATTCTCATATATCAATTAAAAATTTGAATGAAATTTTTGGATCTATGAAAAAAATATTTCTTTTATTTGAAAATTTTCAAATTTTTGAAAAGTGTAACTTTTCTAATTTTCACCAAAATCAAAAATACCATCTATAAGAAACTTTGACGAAAATTTATAAAATTTTACAATATTTTTTTTTTGAAATTTTGAAAATGCTCTCAATTTTTTAATTTTTGTTGGAAATATCTGATTAACGAACTTAACCTTCATTTTGGGAACCTACAGAAGTGTATGAAATGCGGACTCGATTGGACAAATCCATCAAAAGTTAGCGTGGTTCCAGCGTTCAGGTAACCATACATACAGCATACAGTCATATACACAGACACCAAAAAATTTTATGATTATCGGATTCTGTTCGTGCCGAAACGTAACGATCCGTTAAAAACCAGAGATAAAAAATATGGACGATTACATTACACTCTCATGAATGAGAATGTAAAAAAAAAGAATTTTTTATAAAGAAATTCAATTTTCAATAAAGTAGTTGAAGGATCAACCAGAATAGATTCATTTTCAAATAAACTCAACCAAAGCGAAAAATCTTCCAACAAAAAAAAAATGAATTTCTAACAAAAAAGTTCAACTTTCAACCAAATAGTTGCATTTTGCACAAAAAAAAAGAATTCTGAACAAAAAATGTTATAGTTGACGTTTTCAACCAAAAAACATAATTTTTTGTATTGAAAACCATCGAATTCAACCTAAATACATGAATTTTTAACAAATTAGTTCAATTGAAAAAAAACAAAGAATTTTCAACAAAAAAAGGAGAACCTTTCGCCAATAAAACGAATTTTTTAACAATGTATTTCAGCTTTCAACCAACTAGTTGAAGTTTGAACCCAAAAATTTTGTTATCTAAAATCCAAAGCAGTGGAATTAAACCAAAAAAGAGAAATTTTTAACAAAATAATTAAATTTTGAAATAGAAACATTTTTCAATCAAGAAAGGCAAACATGTTAACCAAATTGTTGAATTTTCAAGTAAAAAAGAAGACTATTCTAAAAAAACATGACATTTGTTACTTTTCGCCATAACAAATAGTAAACGTTATTTCCGCAGATAATAATGTAATATTTGCTAAATTTAGAACTACACAAGAAAAACCGACTCGCACTTTAACCATAAGAAAATTTCTTTTCAAACTGAATGGTTTACACTTTTGCTTTATTTTATGAATAAACTATAAACATTGATTACGAATTGGTATACAAAAAAGAGCCTTTTTTCATGAACCGCTCGAGCTGTGGAATGGTCTCGATGTCGGAAAGGTAGGAATTTACAATAAGAAACCTCCCTACTCATATACTTCAGGGTCATATCTTCCAGCATTGAAAATCAAAACAAATGAAGTGGCATAATCGACAACGTGTCTGTGTCATGAAATGTGACGTAAAAGATAGTGCAGCATGCAAAAAGATAGCAAGGTGCGTCTAGGGCAACCACAAGGTCGCTAAATTAAAAATAGAATACGAATTACTCGTTCCGTTATGTTTTGTTTTTGTTCTGTAGAAAAGAAGGACATGTATCATCATCATAACAGTAGCCTCATCATGCAAAAGCCAGATACGTCACCTGTTCTCATCCAATTTCCGGGGTGACTGATTTTTTCTGGCGACACTTAAATAACTATCCTGTTCAGTGCATCTACAATCGTTATTGAATGAATGTGGTTCTTTCCAATTCGCGACTTGAATTTGCCCATTCTGACTTTTATAGACTAGAACGATAATTTGATTTACATTTAGAAGGAGTGAAAAAAACGTGCTTCACGCCCTTAGAGACCCCGCTATCCTTCGAGAGCTTAGCCGATGGCAGAATCATTATCAGTAGAGTGAAATGTTAGTGTCATGTGCGAACGTGTGGACAGGTATGAGATGACACGCTTATTTAACGGAAGAAATCATTAATTCGAGGTTTCATGGACACTCACCATTGTAACTCGGTCCACTCGATTTAAAACTAATTCCATCTTCGTCTTCCCAAGGTCGAGCGTGGTCTATATTTCTTGATGGAGCTAGAAAGGAATGGTTACGAGGAATAGTATGATAATATTAATTATTCTTAATTGAATAAGAGTTTTTCAGAAGAAGACAGGTGCGAATTGAACTTACAAGCGCCAACAGGACTTTCGTATCGCAATCTGTAGGCGGGCTCACGATTAGCTGAGGGTGTTCTTGAGGCGTTTCTAGGATCTACATTAGCTGCCTTGTGTCTCAAATTTTCCCTATCTTTCTCTCTATCTTGAAGAAAGACTTTTGCGATTCCTGTATCGATTTTCCTCAACTCGTCATGCTCCTTTTTCAATTTTTGCTCTACCTCCTTGATGTAACTTTTGTGATCTACTTCGTCCTCGTCGTCGGATGCAGGCACACCCTAAGAAGTTCAGAAATTATTTGTAAAATTCTCGACAAAACTATTAAAAAGAGGAGCCTCACAGCCCTATGAGGAGTTACAAACTAGCAATTTTAACATAAACTAGAATTCAGAACATTTCAAGTTTAATTCACCAGAATTCATAAGATTAGAATGCACCTAAGAAACTATAAGGAAGGCTTCTATGATGAAATTATCAGAAAAAAAGTATTGGTTGTTGCAAAAAACGTTGTGAGATTAAGACCCAACCACCAATTTATTTTTAACTTTGAATAATACTAGGATAAAACACTTAAATCGAAGTAGGTAGTCATGAGCTAAATGCAACGTAAAATTGGTTTAACTCACAAAATGCACTATTTTTCTAAACTAAAATTTTTACCAATCATATTTTAATACTTTAATTTATTTATTTATTTAAAAAAAATTATATCTAGAACTTCGACCATAATTGAGATTTTGATTGTAATTTGTAACTGCATATATATACAAATGAGATCTTCATTTATGTTATTGTAAATAGATTTGTTTATAAGTTTTGGATTATTTTGGTTTCCCGAAACATCAAAATTTAAATTTATTAGAGCATTAAATTAGTTCCATCTTTATTGAATTTATTGAATTTTATTATCTGTATGTTTTACTCAAAACTCAATACTGTTGACTCAAAAATTTCTAAGAGTTGACTTGGGAATAACCGAAAATGGGGCTAAGCGGCTCGTTTGTTTGGTTTTGACAATATAATCAAAGGTGGAATTTAAATTAGGGGTTGACGCTTCAAATTTATTGTTCATTTATTGTTACTGATAAAATTGCACCTAAGAATAAAAATAAAGTTTAACAATTATGAAAAAAATGTTCAATCTTAAAATTTATTATTCAATAAATAGACAATTAATTACAGAATATAACGCTGCGGGTGAGACTATTTCTCCCGCATGTGCCGATTAGCTCCTCTTTACGCTACTCAAACTCTTACATGATGAAGTGTTATTTGAAAATTGTAATTCTATGTTAAGCAGAAAAGAAAAAACTTATAAAATTATTGACAATATTAAAGTCTGCTTATTGTAATCGACGAAATAATTAGTACATTCGTACTACAAAGGCCTTAAAATTTCTTTATATATTCTACAATCAACAAAAGATCAATTATATCATATAATCTCTAAATAACTTTTCAATTACAAGATTTCTGCTTCTTAACGAAATGTTTCTTTTGCAATAAATAAAAGGTTGAAATTACTCTTGGCATTTCAATAACATGAATGCTATATGAACAAAGAATTAAAAAACTAATATACTTCAAGGTTCTAATAGAAAAAATCAAGAATATTTACAGTTTTGAAAAAATGTGTGTTAATGTATTTGTTGAGAACAAACTTGTTTAGGCATTAAATGCGCAACTTTTGGACAGGCCACCTTAGATATTCCTAATTAGGGGACTTTTCTCGACGTTGTAAGTCAAAGTTACCCTTTGACCTGTCACAAGGGAAACTACTCCTCGCAGCAATAGGTCATTGTCAGCATTCTACCATCCAGAGAAAAACGACATTGAAAAAATCGACGCATTTTACACGGGTCGCGATAAGTCTTCCAAGTCCTGGTTAGATCAGGCGGTGGTAGTACTCTGCATTTGTAACCATAAAATCTGGGTTCAGTTCCTGTGCCAGAACTTTTTGCTACTTTTTTCCAAGCGAATGTTTTCTTGTTGTATTCGACTATTCAATTTATTTAAAACAAACCAAAATATTCATTTTCATCAACTTTTTATATATGCAACACTTTTTATTACAACCCTTATCACTTTCGAAAACAATATTTCAAGGATAAGTCAGTGCCGCAACATTCTTCAAAAACTCTGATGACGTATTCCAAATTTTCGTTAAAAAACATCACTCATTACTCTAATTTCTAAATATGAATATTACAGTAGTATTGGAAATTTTCTTTCGTTAATATTCTGCTATTATATAATTTTGTTTTACTGTTTATTTACGTTTAAATATTTATTTTATTCTTATTATAATATTTTTTTATCTCATACGTAAATAATAATAAACAAAAATTAAATGTCCCATTCAATAAAAATGGAGAATTTGCTATAAAAAAACACTTGTCTGCAGACTCTTTGAAAATGAAAATTTTGGCTTGATTTAAATAATTTTAATAGGATAAATAGGAGATGATGCAGCAGAATGATTGCTGATACCTGATTTATGTCTGATTTTGATTTTTGATTAGATTATTTTGATTATGTAAAAAAGTAACTAGGAACTGGTCTCTACGAGACACAAAAATAATGAATTAAATCAAGATTATACCTTATATGTATCCGACCATCGTTTGCGCCTTTCGGGATCAGTGTAAGGATACGGTGGAGCAGGAAAATCATCCCTCTCGATCGGCGGTTGCGAACCGGGCGGAGGTTTCATAGCATCAGGATAATGCGCCAGTTCTATAGGTTCTTCGTTATCTACTTGACTGGCGGGTGATTTTGGTCTCGTATCACTAAGTGCATCGACTAAAGCTCTCATTCCAGATCGACTACTTCGTCCACCGCTACTTCTTATCGAACGCGAAGCTGTTGATTAAGTTTTAAATCGTGCTTATTTTTTATTACTCACGAAAAGAAATAATAGCCCACAATATTTCCGAATTAAAGGAGTTTAAGACAGGGCTGAGATTGCATAGAGGCCACGGAGATCCAGCCTCCCACTTAATCTCCGGTTAAGCTGGGTCTCCCTACTTACTTTTTAGAAGTAGAACGCATTACAAATCGAGAAGTTTCACAAACTGCGTTACTCCAGAAAAATTATTATAATTTCCAAAAATTTCCACGGATTTAAAGGCATTTCAAAGATTTAAACAATTTCAAGGGATTTAAAAGAATTATGTAGGATTTCAAAGATTTTAGGCTCAATTTTAAAGGATTTTTAGAGCACTTTAAAAAATAAGTGAAATTTAAAGGGATTCCTAGCTATTCTGAATATTTCAAGGATTTTAAATAATTTAACAAGGTTTGAAGAATTCTATTCAATGTCTAAGGATTTCAAAGATTTCTAGGGATTTAAAATATATTTTTTAGAGAACTTTAATGAATAAGCCAATTTTAACTTATACTAATGATATATCGAATTATTTCTACTTGTTCTAATGGATGCGAACGATTTCAAGGTATATACAAAAATGTTTAAACTTTTAAAGGATTTAAAATATTCTAAGTTATTTTTTAAGATTCCAAAGAACTTCTAGCAATTTTACAAATTTCAAGGAATTTCAAACAATTTTGTAGAGTTTCCAAAGATTTTAAAGAAATGAATAGAATTTCACTCGATTTGGAGATTTTAAACGATTTTCAGACAACTTTAGGCAGTGCTGCCAGATAGGGATCCTGGAAAATGCGCAGACGTGAAGAACTACAATCTGATTGGCCCTGTTATCCACGAACAGCATTTCAAATTGATGTAAAAAGAAATCAATGTTTTCATTATTTATTCCTTAAACCAATTTGTATAAATAATTAATCCAGATAAACACATTTATAGGATATTTATATATGATAAATCGAAATAGTTTATATTTGCATACATACATTTAACTAAAATGCATAACTCTATTTTCACTATATTTTATTTATTTTGCTCGGATTATTAACTTATTAATATTTTATTATTTCGGTAGAAGAATACATTTTTAGTTATAATTATATATGAATATATAACCTATTATAATTTATGATTCATAAACATCATGTAAATATGTTTATCTGGGTTAATTAATTATACAAATTTCTTTAGTAAGAAGAAATAGATTAAATTAACGGATAGCAGCGATTTCTTTGTTACATACATTTGAAATGCAGTTTTTAATAGTAGCGCGAAAGCTTGAGATTTTTTGCCAGAAAGTATAATTTTTTGCACAAACGATACAAGATATCGCAAAAGAGCAAGAGGATTTATTTACATTATTTTTTTGGACGGGCAAACTTTTATCATAATTTTTTTCGTATCTATCGATTGCGAGAATAATTAGAAAATTCGATTTTATGGAAAAAAATTTCCTGGCCACAAAAATTATTTAGCTTACATAAAACTTACAAGACGTTTTCCTTATGGAAGCAAAAATTCAACAAAAAATATAAGTGTGGGTTTTTTGAGAAAATCGAATTTTAATATTTTCAGAAAAATAAACGCCAGCTTGTTAATTTTGAACCTTTTTAAAATTTTCCGCTAAATCTCAAAAGAAGACAATAAGCGCTGGTAAAACCAGAACAACGATGAATTTCTTAAACAAATCAAAAGAAGTTATAGAGGTTTAAAAAAGTCAGATTTTTCGAAAAAAAGTCCAAAATTCAGATTCTAAAAATCAAAACATTTCTTCCCGGGGAGATTCTGCAACTTCACGTGTAGAACCTGCATGATTTGAAATATATTTGGTCAGGGGAGCGTCCATATATTACGTAACGCTGTTTACGGGGGGTGGAGGTGGCTAGACTCTGTTATGATTTTGTTATGAAGGGGGTAGGGGGTGATACCAACTATTTCAAAGATTTAAAGGAATTCAAAAAGAGATAAGAATTTTCAAAGAGTCTTTACAGATTTTAATAAATTTGAAAGATTTTAGTGGATTTAAAAATATTTCTAAAGTTATGACCGGATTTCCATGAAATTTTAAAGCAATTTTAAAGATATCAAGAGAATTCAGATTTTCTCTGTGCGATGTTTATTTGTACGGAATGACAATTTTCGTGTACTTACAAATGAAATAATTATTGGTCGAAAGTAAATCCTTCTTTTGTATTTGGTCTACTTTTTACCTTAATCCTATAATCTTCTTGTAACAGCTATTTTAAATGCTGATTATCTCATAATCATGTCCTATAAATTGTCAATCTCAGTTCTCGTTATAGTTAATCTATTGGCGATCTAAAAACTTACAGCTGGGTCTGTGAAAGTGAGGACTCGTAGGAGGTTTGTCGTAAGGTTGTATCGGGCGTCGCAAATATCCTTGACTAGGAGTTTCAGTCAAGTACGAGTACGTGTAAATCCTAGAAACATCTTCGGGACCACCGCGCCCATACTCTCTGAGGATCAGGCCAGGACTGCCAGTTCTCGCAGGATAGTACTGAGGGAATCAATGTAAGTTAGATTTAAGAGTCATTCTTTTCCCAAACTTCCATAAGGCTTTTATCGAGAAACTGCTCTCTATACCTAGGAACTATGCAGCGCAAAATGAAAACTAAGAAGCTAACGGTGCTCTAATGAGAAAACTATTAGAACCAAGAACGCTGTGGAAGCAGTGAATTTTTTTATTAAAGGGTTGCTCTAAAAAAATAGGCACCTGGCGTACCTTGCGACTGAGGCTGCTGTAAGGGCTGCACAGAGATCCATTCAGGCTTGGCGTGCGTGACCTCAATGAAAACTATACACAATGATCATGCAAAAATAAAAAAATAATTAACAAAGCAATAATAAAGTGAATCAAATAATATATGACAAAATAACTCTTACAATATTTCACTGTTGAAGAGCAGATTCAAGAGACATATACATATATCACTGACTGCAAATTTTAATTCGACTCTTCGACTGCTTTAACTATCTTAAAAGCGTGTTTATCATGTGCCCGTTTTGCTATGAGTACAGAAGCGGACTGGGGTACACTAACCGGCACGGAAAAAGTCATGCAAACTGGCCCTAAAAACGATCTTATGCCTTTTTTTTAAAGAGTTCAAAAGATTTCCAAGCTATCTAGATATTTAAAAGGATTTCAACAACTTTCGAAGGAATCCATAGGATTTCTAAGAATTGAAATTAATTTAAGAAATGGTCAAAGCTTTTAGACATTTAGAGGAATTTTAAAAGATTTTAAGTCGTAAGGCAATTCAAGGAATTTTACAATTACAAAAAATTTGATGGCGTAAATTGCTTGAAACGAGTTCAGAGGATTTCCAGAGATTTTAAAGAATTTTAAAGGGTTTGTAAGTATTACAAGGGTTTTCAACAGCTTTTAAGGAATTTCAAAGAATTTTAATCGTTTTCAGGAATATTCAAAGTTTTCAAATAGTTTGAGGAAATTTAAAACATTGCAAGATTTTTACCTACTTCAAGGAATACAACAAGAAGTAATTAAAGGTTTTAATATTATTTCAGGTAATTCAAGGGTTATTGAGACATTTAAAATTGTTTCGTGGGACTGCAAACGCCTTTCTAAACTTTATAAGAATTTTGAACGATATATTATTAAAAAGAGTTTAAAATATTTTTTTTATTGGACTTGAAGGGATTTTTCATTAAGATTTCTACACATTCTACAATATTTCTATAAATTTCAAAGAATTTTTCAGAGATTTCAATATACATCCCCACACTTTCTAAATATTTTACAATGTTTATATCAATTTTAAAGAATTTCGTAAAATTAAGGAATTTAATAGGCTTTCAAATAATTGATGAGATTTTCAATTAATATTTCAGGAGATTTCACAGGATTTCAAACATTCCACGCAGTTTTATACGATTTTATCATTTAAGAAGATACCGGAATTTAAAAAGATTTACAATTATTTCAAAGGATTCTTATGGTCTTTCGACGACTTTCAAATGATGTTTACAGGTTTTCGCGGATTTCAATAATTTTAAGGTGTTTTAAACGCTCTTGGTAAGGAAGATCATTAAATTTCATGTAATTTTAAGGGATTTCTAAGAATTTATTCACAGGAATTGAGGGATTTAAAAGTATTTTAAAGATTTTTGAACATTTCAAGGTGCTTGTGAAGATTTTTAAGAATATCAAAGATGTTACGATATTTTTAAACATTGTAAGGTATTTTAAATGATTTTAAAGAATTTTAGATACTTTAGTTTAGGGTTCTACTAAAAGAATTCAAGGAATTTTCAAGCGATTAAAAAATGGCAAGGAATTTCCAAGGATTAAAAGCTCTCTAGGTATTTTAATATAAATTTTCAATTTTTATGCTCGCTGAGAGCATCTCTCTATGTCTTTCAGCCCATCGTTAATTACACCGATTCTGCCCCATGCCAGTCCGCCCCTGTATGTGTATAAAACCAAAAACTCCGAGTAATAGAACTATGCACAAAATTTAGGGTCAAAATAAAACAAAAAATAATACACTCAAATATACAGAAACATATACCGAAAACAATGTGCTAAACCAAATATATTTAACAATATGTAAAATAAAACTAAAATACTCAGCATCGTGCACTCATCTCCTCAAATTGTGAATTCTGAAAATCTTGTACGTGATAACTTAAAATTTGAACTGAGGCTCTTTCAGCTTGGCACTTTGATATTCGCTATTTTAAAAGCCAATTATAGATTTTCAATAAAAGTGCCGATATTTATTTATTTACACACAATTAGATCAGAATTGCTTTTACAATGTTCTACTACAAATAACTGAAATAAAGCTGCAAAGCTTAATGCGTCGATTTTGGGGTGTTTTTAGCGATTTGTGTACAAATTATTTTTTATATGTTAAGGGAATTTGATTAACCAGTTGGAAATATCTTGAAATAATACTTGGTGGCTTTAAAAAGCGCTGTTAGAATTTATTTGGATAAAGGAAAGCGATTTGTTATAAAAAAATCTGAACTTCCGCGCTATTCTTACCTGCATTTCCGATGCACTACTGGAGATACGTTCAGATTCCCTGTGTTGTGGCGTGTGAGCTTCCCCATGGCCATTTACAATTCCATTTGCACCCGTGGGTCCCGGGCCACAGCGTGGATGCCAAATTGCAGCACCTTGGAGGTACATTTCTTCCCCGTCTCCAAAAGGATCTCCACATTTCGTACACCTCGCGCATGTTGGATGGAAATGATGATTTTCACCGGCCTGAAGGACCTTTCCACTAATGTATCGGTTGCAGTAGGCACACTTGACACCAAATTGCTTTTGATAGTCTTTCTCACAGTAAGGCACCCCATCTCTGAAATTCAGAGTATACTTGTTTTTTTTTTCGTTTATTTTGTACATATTCCAAACCCCCTCTTTCATAGGAGCTCGGCCCACATGAACCCTTCGACAAAAACCCTCTGTTCCCAAATTACGCCAAATACCCTACTTCTTCAGGCAATCCCTAATAGTATAGTATAGCATAGTGTAGTATATATAG
>NC_046658.1:45193797-45200605 GCF_010883055.1 Belonocnema kinseyi
TATAGGACTTCCGGTTCGGGCGGGTATCGGAGAGCGCGTGTCGGGACAAGCGGAGTGAAATTTAAATGAGAACGTAGTTCCCATTTACGCAAATGCGAACGCAGTAAAAAGCTTCGAAAGTCTTCGGAAGTATTCGGGCATCCAGTGTGTTGTAGACATTAGGAAGCAAATTGTCTTAGACAAACAGCAAGTGCTGGGGGGGGGGGGGGGGGGGGGGGGGGGGCTAGCAGAGGAAAGCAGAGTGCAGTCCGCGTAACACAAAATGGACGTTGTCCCGCGGGAAATTTTTGAATCGAATATGGCAGAACCGCAAAACGTTAAATCAGGAGTAATAGTAGCCAACAAGAACAACGGCGATGTAGAGCTGTGGGAAAAGGAAAATGAAAATGCAGGACCCGACCAAGAGGAAAAAGAAGCGCATCTAGGGGATAAAAAGAAGTCAAGGGGGCGACCGAAAAAAGAGTTTGCAATTAAGATGGGGAACAAGAAAAGTGCTAAGATGATGGAGGAGTTCCTAGAAAAGCAAAAGGGGCCAGAACCAACGACAGGGGAAAATCTAAAAGAGCAGGACCCTGACAAAAAAAGAGAGGCATTAGTTCGCTCACCAGTAGCGGAAAGAAAGCAGAGTGCCAACAAAAAAAAACGGGGAAAAGGGGAGTAACGGGGATTCGGAAAAGCAAACAAGTGAAAAGTCAGTGCAAATACCAGAAAAGATGGGTCAACCGACATAAGTGAGAATAACGCAAAACAAGCTGGGCAGTGGATTCAATGATACGGGGGAGAAGAAATAGCGAAGGAGAGCGGTGAGAAAAAGAGGACTGAAGAAAGATTAAGTAAAGCTGAGGAGTCGTATTTAGAAACCATGATAGAAAGGAAAATGGCGAGGTGGTGGGAAAAAAAGATCAAACCGGAACTGTATGATTTAAAGAAGAGACTTAAGAATTTGGAGAACAAGAGAAGAGTGGATCTAGAACTAATACAGGCGGAACAAGAAATCCAAATCGTAGAACAGGGATGAAGGGAATTGGCAGATGTTTCAGAAAGACTAACAAAGAGAGTGGAGAGTGCGGTCGAGAAGTCAGTTGGAAAAGATGAAAGAAAAAATAGTGAGGACAATAGTGAAGGAAAAAGTCTGAGTCAGAGGGAAACAAGAGATATATCCGCACAAGTGGAGCAAGGGAAGGGGAATAATCAGGGAGAACAGAGTGGGGAAATTTCAAATAGAAGAAAGACTGATGGGATTGGGGATAAACAAAAGCCCGATTTTCTTCGAGATGGGGAGCTGATTTGGGAAAAGGAAGAAAGGAGGAAAAGGAAGAACTGGGTCATCGTGAGAGGCTTCAGGTCTCGAGGAAAACTCCTGGACAAGGAGATCAGCAGCACCATCGAAGATATCACACGAGTAAGAATGCTAATACAGAAAATGAAGGGCATTGCAGGAGGAACTTTAATAAAACTTAAGACGTGGGACAACAAGAGGAACCTTATGGCTAATAAGCATAAATTGAGGGGAAGCAGGATCAAGGTGGAAGATGATTTTACAGAAAGGGAAAAGCAGATTCAGGATTGGATCGAAAGTCAGATCAGAAAGGCCATGGATAGGGGGCTAGAATCTAGTACGTGCTACATGCGATGGAGAATAGAAAATACTGAATTTGTGTGGAATTAAGAAAAGAAAGAGATAGAAACTTGGTTTTTTCGAGGAAGACGAAGGAGCCACTAGAGGAGTTATGTGGAACATTGCAGGAGGAAGGAAGACGAAAGGTGTTTCGGATTTTTTGGAGAAATTCGACATAATAATAATTTTGGAGAAATGGATAGAGGCAGGCAAAGAAAAAGACTTCATCGAAGGAATGGACAGAGACTACGTGTGGAAAACTAAGGAGGCGGTAAGAATAAAAAACAAAGGTAGGGCGAAGGGGGCCAATTAGTAGGCATAAGAAAGAGTATGAGTGAGAACATTGAAATAAATGAATGGCCATATGGCTTGAATGTAAGTGGAAATTTTTTAGGGGGTAAAGGGATAAGAAATAATATTGTTACATTATACAACAACGAGGGCTGTGGAAAAAAGTGTAATAATATAAAAATAGTAGTAGGGGATTTGCAAGCTAAAAGGGAGCAGGTAATTATAATAGGGGATTGGAATGCAAGAATAGGATCTTAACAAGGAGTAGAAGAATTTGATGTAAACGAACCTGCGAGAAGTTATTGTAAAGAGAGGAAGTCCGAGGATAGTACGGTTAAATATTGAGGGTAAAAAGCTTTTGAAATTCTGTGAAGAACTAGGATTAAGAGTACTAAATGGGAGAGTAAGGGGAGATAAAAAAGGGGAATGGACGCACGTTGGAGAGGGCGGAGGTTCGGTAATAGACTATATAATAAAAGCGCATGCAGAAGGAGAAGGGAATGTCAAAGAAATGGAGATAATAGTACGTACGGAGTCCGGGGATGTAAGGGAACCTTGTAGAGGAGAGAGGAAAGGGAAAAACAAAAGGAGGGAGAACACGGAATTTGTTGAAAAATTAATATGGGAGGACGAAAAGGTGGACGAGTTTAAAGAACAAATGATAAGTTTATGGGAAGAGAGAAAAGAGCTAGAGGGGGAGGTATGGGAGAGTAGATGGGATAGGTTCAAGGTAAACATTAAGAAAGCATCTGAGATGGTAGGAATGACGAAAAAATACAGATTACAGTTCTGGAAAGCAATAGCTGAGTTTAGACCGAGAAGGAGAGGGATGAGAAAGGGAGGGAAAATTGGGAAGAAGAAATGGAAAAAACATTTTCAGCAACTACTAGGAGGGGGCGAGGAAAATATCGAAGAGGAGAAGGATAAACCGCAATTGGGAGGGGGAGGGGAGCCAACAAGAACGCAGAAGGGAGAAAGAATAAAGTTGGATAAGGATGAGGAGGAATTAAACGAGGATATCTCCAGGGAGGAATTAGCCAAAGTAATAAAAAATTTGAAAAGGGGAAAAGCAGCAGGGGAAGACGGATTGACGGCAGAGTTTATAAAAGGATTACCGGCAGTTTGGTTAATAGAGATGCACGAAATACTGAATGCGTTTTGGAAGGAAGGAAAAGTTGGAAATGGGTGGGGAAAAGCTAGAATATACTCCATACATAAGGGAGGGGAAGAAGAGGATACAGGAAATTACAGAGGAGTTTTTCTATTAGACATAGGATATAAAATATTAGAAACCATCATGGATAGAAGATTGAGGGCTTGGCTGGAAAAGAAGGGATTAATAAGAGAAAGCCAAGCGGGATTTAGGGAGGGAAGGTCAACGAGAGATCACGTATTCGTGCTAAATTCTATTATCAATAATAAACTTAAGAGAGAAGGAGGAAAGCTGTACGGGATTTTCGTTGACTTTCAGAAAGCTTTCGATACAGTAGATAGAAATATTCTCATCGGAAAACGGAAGAAAATTGGGATTAGAGGCCGAATGTTAGGAATGTTAGAGGAGATATACGCTAAAACGGTTAATGAGGTAATAACTGGTCAGGGAATAACAGAGAGCTTCTTTACAACAAGAGAGGTTAGACAAGGATGTCCTCTCAGTCCAACCCTATTCGACATTTTTGTGAATGACATCGAAAAGGATTGGGAAAGAAGAAATATAGGAAGGACGGTGATGGAAAATGAGAAAATTTTTGGGTTAAAATTTGCGGATGATTTGCCATTAGTGGCAGACACAGCAGAAGGTTTAGCAGAAATAATTAGAAGCTTGGAAAGATATCTAAAAAGAAATAAGCTAGAGATAAATGTAAAGAAGACTAAAATCATGATTTGTAGGAAGGGGGGAAGGAAAAACAGGGAGAACATTGGACAATTAAGGGAAAAGAAATAGAAGTGGTCGATAACTTCAAATATTTGGGATTCTGGTTTTCAACTGGAAGGGCTTATAAAACTCATAAAAGAAAAATGGCTGGAAAAGAGCAAACAGCCACGAACGCAGATTGGGGGGTGATGAAAAGGGCGGGTCTCGATAGTCGGGGGAAAAGATTGTATATGCTGGATACACTGACTAATGCAGGGAACGTTAGTCAAGATAGCAATGGGAATAGATAGGACAACTCCTGGGTACATTTGGAGAATGGAGTCAGGAAGGTTAAGCCTAGAGATAGAAGCAAGAATGAGGGCTTCGAAATATATGTTAGAAATTTTGGGAATGAGAGAGGAGAGATGGCAAAAAAAATGTCTAAAGAAAGAAATGAGGGGAATCAAGAATGGAAATCCGTCGGCATGGGGTAAAGTGTTACAGAAAGCATGCAGAATTGTATGGGATGGAGAGACGCTGGATTGGGCATTCGAAGGGAGTCGTGTCAATGAGATTTACGATAATATGATTAAGGGAGTAGAAAGAAGAAGAGAGCAGGAAATACAGTCGGACTGGATGAAAATAGATAGTTCCAATTACTGTAGTGGATACAGAAAATGGTAGACCAGCTTGAGGAGAGAAAATTATTGGGATGAAAAAGGGACAAGTCGAGAGGAAAAGGAGCAGTGTGCGAGGTTAACATTTGGGAACGTAGGAAAGGCAGGGAATAAGGGATACAAGGATACTACGTGTAGAATCTGTGGAGAAGTAGAAGAGAACTTGACGCAAATACGGGGTTGTCAAGGACTAGATGAAAAAATGGATAAAAAATGGATTGACGGTGTTGATAAATGGAAGGACGGAAAGAGAGATCGGGAGTTAGAAGAATTGGTCATCGAAACATTTATGGGAAAACCGAACCCTGTCCTCTGCCAATTTGCCAGAGAGTTCGAAAAGAAAGCGAGAGAAGTGTCAGAGAGGGGAGGTCAGAGAGAGCGCGACAGAGTGAATGAGAGGAAGACTGAGTTTGGAAGATGGACAATTTGTGATATAGTATGTAGAATCAAGGATATAAATATGTAAGGGAATGAATTAACTGCAATGTAATCGCCTAATGTATTCAGTTAGAATTTAAGTGTTAATATTTTCCATGTAAAATTGAAAGGGGAATTCATGTAAATTGTTGGTTATTGTCACAGAAGTGGACACAGCAAAATGATAAGAGCTTGTAAAAGTATACAATGGAGACAATAAATCAAGTGTTATATTATATATAAAAATATATATAATAATATATATTTTTCAAGTGTAGAACCTGCCTATTTGAAATGGATTTGATCATAAATTTACACAGAAAATAAAAATTAATGACCACAGATTTCCAGGACTTGCACACGAATTTTATATAAATATATTTAAATTATATAAAAATATAGCAAAATGTCGAAAATTCATGTGCAAATCCTGGAAATCAATGGTGATAAATTTTTATTTTATGTCTAACTTTATCATCAAGTCCATTTCAAATAGGCAGATTCTACACTTGAAGTCGAAATTAGGCGATAATATTTTTCCACAAAATTCCCGGTCGCTAGACACTCTGCATCTGCAGCCGAAATCATAATACACATTAAATTGAGGTATAAATTGTGATTTCAAGAGTAAAAGAAAATTAGAAAGTGCATGAAATTGGATTTGAGAAAACATTTTACTTGACAATGAGGTGACTTACTTTCCCATGTATTCTCCGTGAAGAACAGTATCGCAACTATGACACTTGAAGCACCAGACGTGCCATTGTCGGTCAAGCGCGACCAAAGCCTGACCTTCTCGCAATTGTTGCCTGCAACCAGCGCATGCTCCAGGATCATTAGATCCATTGCCTGTTGCTTGCGAATTACCTACTGGAGTAGCTGCTTCTCGAATGGGAATACTGACACATCGGTGACACAAGGCTTGTCCTAGAAATAAACAATTGGAAAATAGTAATTTGAGACGTGTTCTGATTCTCAGATTACTACAGAATTAGAATTTCAAAAATCTCTCAGATTCAGGTTTCCAAGATTTCGGAGCCTGAGGCACTTAACAAGAACTTTTAAATATGAGGCACAGATAATGACGACTAGATCAAGCCCACTTTTCTCAAAAATCATTTATTTTTCTTTCCAGTTTCAAGTACATTAGGTTAAAACCTTTTGGCAATCAAATAATTTAGCAATTTATTCGAATCCACCATGTTGCCTATTATGTCTCCAAAAAAGTGAACGTCAAGAGAGCCCTTTACTATACCATCTGCACAGTTAGTTAATTAGTTCCACAATTGGCAACTGAATAACGCACAATGTATTTCATTAATTTACTGTAGACATACATTTATATATCAAAATTTACCTCGGAACTAACTACTTTCAAATCTCGCGCCATACGAAATTACCCATCTCAGATCAAACTAGCCGCCTTCTTAGACCGTGTAGGTGTATGTGGTAGTAGTTTTCTTTCGGCCAGGAGGAGAAATTTCGGTCGAACTAAGCCAACAGATGGCACCACAAAAAGTAGGTCTGTCTTTTTCATTGAATTGCATTAACCCTTAAATGGCCAAAACGCCACTACCGGGACACTGCTTTTCAACGCCCAACAACTAAGACAATTCGACACTAGAAAAAATTGAGACACATATATTTTTATTGCTTAAGATCTCCTCTTTCCGACGGTGCCAATGAAATTCCTCAAAAAATTTATTTATTATCCCAAAATGCAGTTTAAACAAAAAAAAAACGTGATTTTTCGTGCCTATTTTTTTTTGTGAACCATTTTCCAAAGCTTTTCGAGTCTGTAATTAGCCTGGAATCTCACTAACCGGTGGAATAAATGTCTAAACTTTGAGAATCCATGGTTCAAAGATCGATTTTTCGTTTTAGTCTTTTCAAAATGGCGTCTTAATGGCAAAATTTTTGTGAAAACATTCATGAATTTTTTTACAATAA
>NC_046658.1:45200705-45213157 GCF_010883055.1 Belonocnema kinseyi
CTCGGCTGATTACAATAACTTTTTATTCTTGACAAATTTTCCGAAAAGCGCATAGTTTTTCAATAAAAAATTTCCAACGACTCCGTAACCTTTATTGCACTCCCTTCACCGCATTGTCATCCTGAGAATTTTCGAGTACACCCAGCAAAAAAAAAATGCCAAAGCGTAAAGCCTCAAAAATTGCAACAAACTCCGAATCGGAATGGGATTCCGATGAAAATGATGAACGTGTCATCATACCTAATCCAGATTACTCTGGCTCTGATGGAGATGATTCATCAGATGACGAGAATTCGGGATCGGAATTTCCCAGACCGAATGCATCAGTTTTCCATAACTACACAGCATCTCAAAAACAATTGGAACCAAATCACGTTTTTTCATGGAGTAACGAAGAAAAAGTTTGCCCTGGAAATTTCTGTAAAGAAATCAGCAGGAAATATTTGTCGCAATCAAAACTAGGTGATTTCGAAACTCACAGATACGAATCACGAACAAGAGCATTATGTAATAATGAAAAATGTCGCTAGAGGACTACTAGATTTTGCATTGATTGCAACATGTATTGCTGCGTACATTGCTTCTCAAAATTACATTCTGAAACAGCAGGATCAAAATGATTTCAACGGATTGAAATCTGAAATGAAAAAAATTCTCCATTAAAAAAAATTAAAAAATGTAAAAAAAATATATTAAATCCCTTTAAAAAAAAGAGACTATCGATATTCGTCGACCTCCACGTTGGTGATAGTTGGGCAACGTAAACTTTGTTTGCGGCAGACGGACGATAGATATTCGTGAATCATTTTACTCTTACACGATGCTTAGAACTATGAAAATTTTTTATTGAAAAACTATGCGCTTTTCGGAAAATTTGTCAAGAATAAGAATTTCTTGTAATCAGCCGAGAAATACGCCTGAATTTTTCCGGAGCGTTTTGAGCAAAATTTTGAATTTTGCAACAATTGTTCATATGCAAAATCCAAGATTTTGCTCAAAACGCTTCAAAAAAATCAGGCGTATTCCTTGGCTGATTACAAGAACTTTTTATTCTTGATGATTTTTCCGAAAAGCGCATCGTTTATTGTAAAAAAATTCGTGAATGTTTTCACAAAAATTTTGCCATTAAGACGCCATTTTGAAAATACTAAAACGAAATGAGGTTTGCAATGATTTAATTAACTATTTAATTCAAAATCTCCTTTAAATAAAAAATTTAAATAACATTATTAAGGGTTGAATGCAGCGAGAAAAAAGCCTTCAAGATTAAGCAACAAATAAATGATTGCACTGTATAAATGTATATATGATATTCGGTTCAATTCAAATAATTATATACATTATATTAAATAATATTAAATACACTTTCTCATTTATTAGTCTATTCATTAACTTTTTACCAAATTATTTCCTCGATATACAATATACGTCATATATTTTTTATTAATTCTTCTGATCATGTATATGTTTTAAATATTTTTGTCATTGAAGTCTTAAATATTATAAATTTTTTCATTGGCTACATTAATAATTTTTTTTAACTTTAACAAATAATAAAATCAATAATATGAGCAAAATAAATCACAAAAATATAAAGTTCGAACTGTTTTTAAAATGTAAATCAAAATTAACTTTTATTCATATTAAACTACATATTTTCATGACTTTTTCTTTTTTTAAATAATTAGTAATAGTTAGACTTATTTTTCCATCTATTTTTGTTTTGTTTATTTGTAAACAGCATCAAGTGTTTAATTATTTTTGCTTTTTCTTAATGCAATTCAATGAAAAAACAAACATACTTTTTGTGGCGCCATCTGTTGGATTAGTTTAACCGACAATTCCCCTCCGGATCGTAAGAAAACAGAAAAGTGGGGGCGATGCATGGGGCTGGCTCAAACAGACGAGACTCACATCAATAGCATGTTTTCATCTACAACCATATCAACAATTGGGATCTGAAGTCTTTGGTGTCCCACTGTCGCGAACTTGTGAAACCAGTTAGCATTTTGAGTTGCATTTTAAATTGAGCTTAAAGCCAATTTTAGCACTGTTTTTAGTAGTTTAGAACAAAAAATAAATATAAAAAATTAATATTTTTCGGACACTAAATGTTCAATGTAGAATTTTCATTGTATTCAGTGAAAAAACACATTTCCTGTTAAAACCTTTTTTGCCAACAAAATAATCTACTATATCATATAAGTTTTAACACACAATAAACTAAAATAAACTTTAGTTAATGCATATAGCAAAAAATTGGGTTCAAAATATGCAGAAAATATGAATTATAGACAATCAGAAATGAAATATGAATTCTAACCTAACGTTTAGGTCATAATTTTTTAAGTAGTAAATATTCCATGTATAATTTAATCAAAATTTATTTTAAGTTTACTTTGTTGTCAAGGTAAGTTAATTGATGCTTATAATGTGTTTAAACATATATAATATACTAAAATAATGCTTTTTTCGACAAAACAAGTCTAATATAAATCGTGTTTTTTCGCTTTATACAATGAAAATTACACATATGTAGCACTTAGTTTCCAATAAATTTTCATTGTTTTCATCCACTTAGTAGTTTATGCAAAATAATTTAAAAAATCGTTGTTAAGCTCAAATTAAAATGCATGTTCAAAATCCTACCCGGTTTCGCGAGTTCACATTTTGGCCGCATTGAAAAAATAGATGGCGTATTATAGCGCAGCGGATCCCAATAGCAACCGTCAAAACTTTCATTACTTCGCAAAATATACAATCGTAAATATTTCGCACGGTAAAAATCATTAAAAAATCCAACCAAAACGCCACTGACTAACATAAACAAAGAACTGAAAGAGGCAAGGCTAGACTTGTTACTCAAAAAATCTAAAGATAAGTTTGAACTGATCTTTGCAAAATTTGACCAATGGAGAAAGAAAAACACAATAATTTTCACACATGGTAAAGGGCTATCGAAGGCTTACTTTTTTGTGGGCTCTACAGTCTCATAACATGATGATTTCAAATAACACATCTTACATCACTCATAGAATTACACACTTCTTTGCCTGGGGAATTTAATGCTCACAGAGCCACGAGAAAAATTATGGCTTTCGGCCATGGTTTCATTACTCCTCCTGCAGACATAAACCTCCCCGTGGTAAAGTACCTTACTTGTCATCTGATATATTATTTTTTAGAGCAAATCATGAAAAAAATCATTCTAAAGTAATTCATACTGACAAATTGGTAAATCCTGTTTCTTTTTTATTTCCCTTAGGTTAAAAACATTTTTCTTCATGTTTGAAAGTCTTGAAAGTCTTGAAAATATAAATCATACGGACCACTAGCACATAGCTTGTATAGTTTTCTTAGCATTTTTTGTTCTAAATTCCTATTACAGAAAATGTTTATTGTTCCTCCCGTTAAATATTATTTTTTTGGCTTTACCTAGTTGTCATACTTAGTGCCTCATTTGAATTAAAAAATTTACTAAAAGTTACAAAATAAGAAACTCATAAAAAATCTTCAAACTTCGTTAAATATTTGGAAATTGTCACCTACGTTTTTCTTTACACATTTTCTATATTTTTATAAATTAATATGGTTATGATTGCAGTATTTTCCACTGACTAAAACCAAGATTTTCTTATCGCATTAAACAAAATTGTCGAAAATTTTACAAGCGTGCACACAATTTTCTTAACCTTTCAAGTTTTGCTTCAATACTTCAATATCCAACAATAAAATTTCGATGTATCTTGAAAACTATTAATAAAATGGTTAATGTAAAATAGAAATTGGTACAATTTATTTTTATCTTAATATTATATTCATTGCGTTTTAACATAAAAATGATGCGCAAATTTAATTCAAAACGAGAAAGAAATTTTATTCTGTTGTGAAATAGCTTGTAATATAAAAATCTATAAGATTTACTTTTTTATTATTTGGTATAACATTAACAGTAATGATTAAAAAGCCTTCAAATTTAGACACTTTCAGTCTTCACGAATTTAAATTCAATCCAAATTTTTTTTAAATTACAAACAAATTTTATACTCAACACACAATTGAAACAAACTTTAAAGCTTCGAATTCGTTAAAAATTTTAAAGCACACTTTCTTATTATTAGGCTGCTAAAATTAAAATGTTGGTATGCCTTAAATTTCATTCTTCAAATTTCACAGTTTAAAATTGAAACGATTTTTAATTTTAGTACTTTAAGTTGCGAAAGTTCCAAGTTTAAGTATTATTCATTTTTTGTTTAAAAATATTGGCAATAAAATAGTTCGTAGCATCCTTTTCCAAGGACCCCGCACCAGATGGACAGTAAATTACTATTAGTGAGTAAATCTGTATAAAATAAAAATATTTTTGGTTGAAACATCAACTACTGCATTTTTCGTTGAGAAATAATCTTTTATCGCTGAAAATTCAAATATTCGGTTAAAAGTAGAACAATTTTTTAAAACATTTTTGTTGTTGTGAAGATTCATCTTTCTGACTGGAAATTTAACTATTTTGTTGAAAATTAATTTTTTTTAGTTAAAAAGTGAAATTTTTTGTTAAAATTCACTTATTCTGTTGAAAGTATAATACTTTCCCAGGAAACGTTAGGAATATAGAGTTTCAAATTGAAAGTAATAGAATACCCTTACTAATTTTATTTTAAAGAATTGATTGCCCGATTTCCCCTGTTATTTATTAGGAATGGTGGCCGAACATTTCGAACTGATACTAAAAATCATAAATAGAAAGCGTAGGTCGAATTTTAAGGATTCATTAAAAATTTTTTTAAAAGTATTTTTACGATTATTTTGTAGAGTTTAAAATAATGATTGAATAGTAAAAAAAAGTTTTCATTCGAAACAAAGTGAACTTGAATGTACTTTTATTGATGTGCGTAGCGAAAAATTGGATCCAGATTATAAAATGAATATTAATTGAAATACGAATTCTAACCTAACTTTCAGGACAGATTTTTTGGGTTGTAAATGCGTCATGTATAAATTAATAATAAAAAAATTCGTTAATGTTTGTCTAGAAAAAAGTGTATCAAATCTCATAATTTGTTGTAATTTACTTCATTTAATTCATTTATTTTTGTTAAAAAAAAGTTTTCTTTTCAGTGTATAAGATGTAAATTCCTTCAGAAACACTTTATTTTCGATAAATACGTATTTTCAATATGCAGCAAATACTTTGAACACACAACAAAAATCGCAAAAACACTGTTATGCTCAAATTAAAATGCAGTTTTTTAAATCTACCTACTCCTAATTTTTTGTTTTGAATATTAATTTGAAAACTGAACCATGTGAAATTAGTCTAAGAGTTCTAAGAGTACTTTTAAAATAGAGTTCTTTTAACTTTAAAGACATCCCAAAGACTGCTGTTAAATTCACTGGTTTTGCATTTTTGTTAGTTAAAAGAACCACATTTACATTTTCTAAAACCAATATTTCTTTTGAAGAAACATACCTTGAACTAAAGTGACTTTAGTCCCTTGACCTAAAAGCGGTTGTCTGCACCTCTGACAGTGAAAACAGTTTGGATGAAATGCGTGCTTTTCTCCAGCAGTGACTACATCACCTTCTACATATTCACCACAGCCAGCACACTTTGTACCCCATTTCTCGCGGTAATCCTGAAATGAAAAGTGGTTTCATTATCAGTTAATTCTCAGAGTAGATCAATTACATTTTGTTTATATTTTTTTCTATTTACCTTCGTGCAATAATAGGAACCCTCTCGTGCAAAAAATCCACCCTGGGCGAGACTGGAATTGCATTGTGCACATTTAAAACAGGCAATGTGAAAGTATTTGTCTTGCACTCGTAAAACTTCCCCACTGCATTTCTTCTTGCAAGACTGGCAGAAGGTTTTTCCTGAAAAAGAAAGAATGCTATCAATGATTTTAGTGAACTGAGGATAAAAATAGCTTACCACCAGATATTAATGTTTAGTCACGCTTTGGTTGTGAAATGAATACTTTTCAGAGAAAACAGTTTTCTTGCAACGATTGGCAAATCTGAAACCTTGAAATTAATTTTTTTTAAATATTTACAATTTGCAGAAAAAATATTTTTTGCAATATTAATTCATATGGACCGCAAGTGTATGGACATTAAACATTATAGCCAAGCACAATGATCATAAAGTTAAAAAAAAAAAGTTTTTCTCATTTTTCATCTAAATTTCAAACGCTTTGTGAAACCTTTTTTGGCAAAAATGGATCGAATTTCAATGGTTTCTTTAATATTATCTAGAAAAAAAGACCTAAGAAAATATAGTCGAATATATAAAAATATTAAATTTTTTTTAATAGAAGCTATATTTTCGTGAGTTTTATTACGTATATAATTAGGTATTTCAAGTTTGGCGGGGGAAATCCGAAATGTCTGCATGACGAGAACCAAAAAGTAATACTAATTAAAATTGAAAAAACTTGATTTTTTTAATAACTTGAACAAAAATAATTTTTCAACATAAATATATTTGGAAATTATTATTTATTTTTGAAAACCTGTTCAATTAAATAATAAAATCGATAATTTGTTGTACCGATTTTATTACTTAATTGAATAATTTTAGAAAAATAATTAACAATATCCAAATGCACTCATAGTGAAAAATATTTTTCACGTTAAATATAAAAATTCAGTTTTGTCACATGCAAGTGGTATCATTTCCTCGTGCAACTCGAAATTCTTTCCATTTTTGTTTTTTATCCAAAATGGTTGGTAATACATAAAAGTGAAACAACAGAAAAGGTTTCATTTCCGTATATTTTTAACTTTTGTACACACATTCTTTCAACAACGTTTGAAATTTAGTTGAAAAACTGTCTTTTACATTTATGACCGTTGCGCTTGGCTTTAATATTGACCAACATTTTTTTTTGTTAATACTGGCATGTTTCATACCACAAAAGGAAACTTATTTATATGCAATCATCTCGATCTAAAAAAAGAGCTATTTTCGACCTGCTCTAGTACTCATAACTGCACAAGTCTAGATTCAGAAAAGGGGCGAGGGGCGGAAAAGAAGAACATAGGCGACTGACTGTGATCTCTGTAACCAGTATGTAATTAAATGAGAGTTAAGTAATTGTTGTGACTACAGGCAAAGATATTAAACTCTAGATAATACGAATTAGGTGAGTGCAATTATTTATATTTGCGTCTCAAAGAATGAACCACACAAAACGATTAAAATTCGCAACACAACGTCGGTAGCTGTGGCGTAATTGAAGTATAATATACGCAAATTAGTTTTTCAAGTTATATAATATAGTGACATTAAATTAAATAAACTTCACAGATCTGCATTAGATGCACGTCGGCTGTACGCGGTCAAAATAAATGAAGCGTTTAACCAAAAAACTGCACTTTATGCGTTTTGACATCTCATTACGGTTTCAAAATGTACTTAGTTGTTTTTGAATCTTAAAATATTTTCATAAAACCATCAATATACTAAATATTACTGTGTATAAGTGTTATTTTTGCCAAATGAAACATAAAAACGTGCTTAACTCAATTTTGAAAAAATGGCGCTACTTTATTTCGTCTGCGCACAGTCAAAACGTATCACAATTAAATTACGCATCCGGTTTAAGGCTGTGGTGTGCAGTCACGTGAGTCCAATTTCCAATGCAAACTGGAATCCATTCGGGCACGCTTGGAACATGCGATTTTTCAAAATCGAGTTTAATTTGGGAAAACTTAAAGCGACTTTAATAACTTAGAAAGTAGAATTTTGCAAAATCGAAACTGTTCCGTTGTTTTTGAAATAAAATCTATCTGAATCAAGTCTGATCGAGAGTCAGATGAAAATTTCAGCTCCGCCGTTTAGTCGAATATATCAATTGCACGCCACTACTAAAGATTTTTTGCGTTCATAGATGCAAATTTCTTAGAATGTCAAGAAAAGTTCCAACATTTACGTCCACGAGTAAAACTACGAATGTTTTTTCGACATTTTAATATTTGTAACTTTAAGACTGGAAAACAAAAACTATTAGTCGTCATGTGCATTAAGTGAAACACTGCTTTATTACTTACTAATTATATTTTGACGATGGATGTTAAAATAGTAATTCATTTTTTTCAATAAGGAAATTAAATAGCGATGGATGGAATTTTGTAACAAGAATTTTTAGGATATTTAATTCTGTCTAGTATTGTATTAGTGAGAGTGGGAACAGATATTTTTGTAATGACATAGCTTCTAGTTAATCTATAATTTAATTATTGAATTAGCGGACTAATCAAGAGAATCTTGAAATCGAGACTTTTTGTAATTTGATGTATTTTGACATCTTGTCATGTTTAAACAAAATTATTTTTTTTCTAAATTTATGGTGTCGAGTAAAAATTATTACAATTAGATCAAATTTTCTTCAGATGTCTTAATTATATGCGCAGATTTGGTAACATGACTATTATACGTAACTATTTTCGATATTCGAATTGGTAAATAATGCTCAGATATAATATTTAATACATTGGGAATCAGCGATGAATAAATTATTAATTATTTACGAGTAATTAAAAACTATTTTTGATATTATATTATGACAATTTAGCTGCCGGATCGAATCAGGGCACATGCATTTTTTCAGCTGGAACGCAATGAGTTCTCGTAGTTTCTAAAATTGGTTTAGAGCATTAATTTTTGAAAATTCAATTACTGCAAAATTTTTGCTTGAATTTAGTGAACAAACATTTTCAGAGTTCTTCTTTTTGTCCTGACAGGGTTCATTTGAGCTTGCGCCGAAAAATGTATGTGCCTGTATTCGATCCGGAAGCTCAATTTAATGAAAATTGCATGTTTTTATAGCAATGATAATGTAAATTTTACTTAGCAATAAAATAATATTTAAAATGGGTTCGCACATAGGTATTTGTCAAAGTTTAATTAGTAAAAAATAAAAAAAATTACCAAAAAAATTGGCAAAAATAGGGTTTCCAAATACGGAAGAGCTGCAAAACATCAAATTAATTTTTTTCTTGCGATATCAATTCAAGTGCATAATGCCTTATAGAAATTCAGTTAAGTGTTGGATTTAAACGTATTGGCAATTTTTAATATATACATATAGATTATAACGATGTAAATGTAAAAATAACCTCGAAATAAATAAAAAACTTCAGAGCTACCCTCCTAAAACTCTTGTGCCTTTAACCACTTTTAAAATATAATACAAAAATGTACTTTATTGAACCATTCTACGGTTTTTTGTTTAATAAAAAAAAATATTAGATAAGAGAAAGGCCAAAAATTTTATTCTCTTGAAATCTTTCACATTGACATTTTCCAAAACTCTAAATATAACTCCCGACTCGAATTTGTAGTTCCGTTCAATTCCTGGTGTTAATTTAAACCGTAAAGCAATTAATTTAATTAGATTGGAAACAGAGGTTATCGAATTAGCGGACCAATTGAGCGAGTCGTCAAATTTATATTGCATGGAATCTCCTAATAAGGTTCTGTAACCATTCTTTACTTTAGAATTGAAAAATGGCTTTTTAACCTTTAAAAAAATCGCTCCTATATTCTTTTCACGCATCATCGATCATTAGCAATCATTGGATCTGAAGCTGCATGCAGGGCACGTCTCAGTACTATAGTAGCTTTCTCATAAAAAGTGCAAGATGATTTTCTTGACTGGGCTCGGCTAGCCAGGTGCATGAGTCATATCGCGACATTCCAGTCTACTCCCAGGTTTCCGTCCGACCAAAACGACCACCATTCTTTCTACATGCAAAAAAAGAGAGATCGTTCTATGGCCTATGCTATGTGTACCTGCCACAGAGTGAAAGTTACAAAAACAATGTTTTTACCTTCCGCGTGATTCCGCTTTTTGTCATAATGTTACTGACCGGACGTGTTTTTAAACGGATTTGTTGTGCGAAAGTAACATGGTTTATATCAACGATAGTTAAATCAGTCGAATCAGACTCATTTTTACTTGAGATATAATTTAATTCAGAATCTTCGTATTTTTATTTTTTACGGTATATTTTGAACGCGAGAAAACTGCGAAATCAGAAATATTTCAGCGAGATTTGTTTTAAGAACTCTCATTTGAGATGAGATAATCGAAATAATAACAAAAAAAATAATAATAATAATAAATAACTCGGATTTCACCTCAGAGGTCCGGGGTTCGATCCCTGAGCCGGTACCTCTAGAAATTTTTCAATGTACCTTTACTGAGGTTCTGGTGGTTCGGAACCCACCTTAAGCTGTAGGTCCCCCCATCGTGTACTTGACTGCAACCCAGTCCGTCAATGATCGGGTAAAATCAGGCTTTGTCCAATATGCCTGGGCAGACCGCTCTCATCAGATCACTTGATTGCATTATAAAAATGCGTCCGTGACTGATGATATATATCGGGACAGCCCCGTGCAAAATGATCAAATAAAAATCCAACTCTAACAACAAAAAAATGCCTTCGACATATGGGGCAGTATAAGCCTGCGACAACAGTTCAACACAAAAATGTTTTTTATAATATGAGATAAACAAAATGAGATATCTCCTAACAATATTAAAATAATATTTAAATAATAATTTAAATTAATTAAAAGCATCCCATCAAATAAATTATTGTTTAATTATTAATACTCGAACTACAGTTCAATTTTAAAATTGATTAATTAATTTATATTTACTGCTCATCAACTTAAAATATTTTTAATAGAAAATGTTAGTTTTCAAACGCTTTTAATTTTGAATTGTTTAATTATTCCAAACTACATTTTCAAATTCTTAATGTGAAAATGTACGCTTTAAAATGAAGATCTAAAGTAGCATTTTTTTGAAGTAAATATTTTTTAATTACGCATTGTAAACTGAATGATTTGATAATTAAAAGAGATAACAATAGAATTTAACATTAAGGAAAGGCTCTGTACGTGTACATATATTTTGGTGCGAATCGCTGAATATTTTCTTATGAATAGAGTGGGAGCTAGAAACGGGGCATTATTCAATTTGTGATATTTCAAGTAATTGGAGAGATTTTTCTTCTAAAAAGAAAAATTTCATCCTTCAAATCTGCCGTACAAACTAAAAAGATACATAAGTTACATTGCCACTAAGGTCGACTTTTTCATTACCAAGTTAAAGAAAATAACCCTAAGCGGCAATGTCACTTATTTATCTTTTTAGTTCGAACGGCAGAAATGAAATTAGGAGTCTCATTCAGGAAATGATTAGCTAAAATTCATAGATATCTTGAGCTGTATCTACAGAGTGATTGCTTAAATAGTTCAAACTGCTTGAACAAGTAACAAAATTATAAAAATCATAAATACTTTTCAATATTTATCTTATATTATATAATTGTATAAAACTTTCATTATAACATAAATAATCAGTGAAATATGTATTTACTGAATCAAAACGAATAAATCCATTTTCATTTTACTTTAACAGCGCGACTGGTTACAATAGCCCATTTTAAATTTGGCATTGATCTATAAATTTTAAACTAAATATATATCCTCATATAATGATAAATTAAATGGGTAGATTTATCACGTTTTTTTTCGCTTACCCCTAAAATGTACCACACTTATGTCCCAATTTCAGACTCGTAGGGGGCAGAAAACGAGGGTGTTAAATACAAGAGGGTAATTGGGGAAAAAGTGTAAAATCTACGGAATAGAACACAAAAGGAAAACCTTTTCACCCCTCTTTCTTCTTTTTTGTAAAACAACCTCTAATAAGCTGATTATGTTGATTTTTGGAAAAATATTTCTCTCTTTTGAAGTCTTTTTGTGCATTTCTCAACAATTTTTGAATTTTTAGGGGTTTATTTGGGGTGGGTTCCATATGCACCAGAGGGATGAAACTTTTTGTTTATATTTTTGACATGAAATGTAGCGGTAATCATTGCAAACCTTTTGACTTTTAAAACTAGTGTACTTTTATTGCATTTTTAGGGGTTGATTTGGGTTGGGTTCCCCATTCACCAGGAGGATTAAACTTTTTGGTGGTGCTTTTGACATGAAATTCTACAATAATCATTTAAAACATTTTTACTTGAACAATTATTGTATTTTTACCAAATTCTTTAGACCTGAGGGGATGTATTGGGGTAGTTTGTACATGTATTAGAAGGATTTTAAAACCTAAGTGGAAGATTTGAGGATAGGTTCCACATGCGCTAGAGGGATGAAACTTGTAGTTTGTCAACAATCGAAAAAACACCAATTTAGATTCTTTTGAACGAGTGCTAAGTCGCAAGTTCCGGTGCTGATATTGAGGAAAATATTTGACCACATACCATGTCTTAACTATTGATTACATTAAGTTTATTATTTTACATACATTAGTATTTCTGTAGGGTAGTCTCCCTTATTGCCATATTCAGTGAAAACATTTTGAATTTTCAAATAATTAATGTTTTCTTTTTTGTGAACGCTTGCGATTCTCACTTGTGGGGGG
>NC_046658.1:45213167-45227069 GCF_010883055.1 Belonocnema kinseyi
GTGCAGCGACCGAAGATTAACAGTTATTTTGTATTTTCATTTTCTTAGTTAAATCGTAAAGCTTGTCAAACTTCCTTTCAAATCCCTTAGTTACAAAATTTAAATTTTTTTCGTCTTCACTCAATAATATTAAATAACAATTTTTTCTATAGGCGAAAGTGTACGAACTACCACCCCACATATCTCGGGAACCATGCAATATGGTGGGTTATGGTTTTGCACTTTCAATAAGGTCCGATATTAATAGCACTACAATTTACCGCAGTTTGAAGGAAATCGAAAAACATTAGTTTTGGAAAGCGCGCTCATATGAAATCGAATTCCCCATTTGCGTTAATGATACTTTAGTTGAAGTTTAAACCGTGAGTACATGGGTGCGACATTTTAAATGCGTGGCTTTAAACTAAATATACATATGCAGTAAAAAGGCTGACAAACCAAAACAGAGTCAATAACACATAATCACTTCTAAATCCTTATGTGGGAGTTTAAAAATATTCTGTGACATCATGAAGGAGTACAGACTTCGGGTATTTGACTTTGATGAAGCAGCACGCGAGTTTGAGCAGTTTGAACTGATCTTAAGGGCTCGGTTCTGGATAATACTCATTTTAAAATTAGGATGGAGACACACGTGGGATTTAATGTAGGAAGTTTCTTTCCGTTCGCGGCCTTGACTACGATTTTCCATTGTTGTGACCTGTCTCACAAGAATACATAAGACATCTTTAAAAAAAAAAGTGGAACAATATTAAATTAACTATTCAAAAATAAATAATTTCAAGTTGGAAGGCTTCATAATAAGGTGGGTCAAAAAAAACAAAATTATGAAAATCGAAATTGAAACTACTATCGAATAGTTATAAAAGCCTTCAACTCGAGTATCAGCAAAATGTGCTATAAAAAATTCCGATGTTCATAGTTTTTATATTTTCCTGTATGCCAATTCTTAAAGATGTTTTTGGAGGTCTTAAAAGTCTGCCCAATTTTTTTCAAGTTTTAATTAACGTTCTCTAGGCAATACATTATGTTTAATTGACCGCTGTTTTCAAAACAGCAATCTTAAAAATAGGAAACACTTTATTGCAAGATTATTAAAGTTAATAATGCGAGAGTAGCCACAAGTATGTATTTTTGTGTTCGCTACATAGTGGACATATGATGTAATCTTGTTCATAATATTATCTGGTAACACTAAACTTATGATTGTCACATTACCAACCGCGGGAACATAATTTTAACAAATGCTGTTGAATACAGAATAAATAGTCTCTTGAATTTGAAATCCAGCAGGGATAATTAAAATGGAGAATTATAAATCTTTCTAGTCTAGTTTACTTGACCACGAAATCACAAAAACTGGAAATTGTTCCATTTTCAAGGCTAATATGGACACGAAATGTCATTATCCAACAGTAGAATGACGGAGAAACTGCATAAAACGAAAAAAATGCAGAGATAAAGACCTTGAAATACTCCAGCATTGACGTAATGTAAATTAAAAAATAATTCAAATCAATCACAGAGTTTTATACGCCGGTTTGATAAAATTGTGGAAACTACTGGCTGGAAATATAAATTGCTGTAAAAATAAGAGATAAAATTATCGATTTTGTGTTTATCAATTTTAGAAATTGTTCGAGTTATCTTAAACGATCCTTTTACTGTTTTTTGTGATAAATGCCTGATTGTAGAGAAAAATAAATAGCTATTATTTAAGTTGCTATTTACATATGTTGAGAATTCATGAATCCACAATTCTTGGAAGTTTTTATATTTAAAAAAAAAGTACTGCATTTAAGAATGACATGTGATTTCTTTGTAAGACTGTATACATATTTCAGAGAAAAAATGTGCTTTAAGCGGCAGACACTAATTTAAATCGTTGATATGTTGTGGAAGATAAGAAAATACATGAAAGAATGTACTTAAAATGAATGCATTTGACATTGAGTTACCAGACATTTTACATTTGAAATTAATTTTTATTTAATAATATGGATAAATTAAAATTATTTATTGCGTATTTTTTATTTTAACAAACAAATCATTTGCAAACGAAGACGTATGCAACAAATTAAATATTTAAATATTCCTAATTTGTAGCCTGTTAAAAATGTTTAGCAATGAATACATGGTGATTTTTCAAATAATTATCTAGTATTTAGAACTTTGTTTTTTACAAGTTTCGACTTAAAATAATTTAAAACCCTCATTGTAAAAAAGTAAAAAACTGAAATAATATTCTTAGAAGAGTAGTATCAGACCAAATTTCGAAAAATCAAAAGTACTTTAAAAAAGTTACAAAAAGCGATTAAGAACAGGCTTTGCTGAGTACACGAAAGATAAACGCGAGTGTTAAGTTTTCTGAAAGTTGAACAATTGTTCGTAAATAATATTGATTATTTTTGTGGTTTCCTTGCAAACCAAATTTCTTTCATGTTCAAGGTTTTTTGAAAAGCTCTTGCAGAATTCTGTTAAACATTCAAATTCTGTTGCTTTTTAATTTTCAATTTTTTAAACTTTTCAGATACTATCCAGAAAGAATTTAAACTTTTCGTTTCTCGAAATATGGAAGTATTTAGTGTCGAGCTTCAGAAATAAGTCAAAAGAAATTTTTTTTTAATTGAGCCTAATAAAAGCAAAAACGAATAAATAGGTTATTTCCACTATGCCAGATATATACATACATGGCATTCTTTAAAATTAAGACTTCCTCCATATCAAATACACTTGAACCAACCTTCATGAATCATTACTTGAAAATTCCTTAAAGCTAGACGTTCAATTAGAAAATTAAATCATTTAGGCTCCCATCATAAATCCAGATTTTCACTTGTTAAAGTAAGAGGATTTTTAAGCTCAAATCGTGATTAAATCTTCAATGATAAAATTATGTTTCTTCAATATCTATCTCCAATGTCATTTTCTGGTTAGGAAAATTTCTCACGGTAATTAAAATTTAAAACTTCGAATTCAAGAACTGCACATTTTTTCAATTAAACTGAATACTAAACAATCCAAACTCTATAAAAATGATTTTAAAAAATGTTCTCCTGCTAATTCAGAAGAAATTTAAACCAAAATGTCCGCCCTTACAACCCGATAACAATATTAGAAACAAAAAATTTCTTTTTCCACTTTGAAAAAAATGAAGTACCAAAATATCTTCCCTTTCTATTAAAATTAGAATTGTGAGATCTAAACGTTTTTTACACATCAATCTTTTCAAGTTGAAATAATTTAATTTCAAGTCGTTGTAAATTCACAATTGTTCAATGCTATTCATACATAAAAATTCAACACTTTCACTTAGAAATTAAATTAAAATTTGTTTCAATGAAACAATTGAAACTGCAATGTTTAAAGTTTTAATTTAGCACTCTGAAAATTTAATCATACACTGTAGTCGATCTGAAACATTTCAAATTCAAATTGTTTATTGTAGATATATGATTTATAATTGATGATTTTAAATTAAGTTAAATTAAAAATGGAATATTTTAAACTGAAACAATATTTGAAAATTATTAGAAATTGAAAAAAACCCTTACTTATGAATCTATTGATTTTATTTGTGGTTGATTCTGGACCAATCTATTCACATTATTACATTTTCCAAAAAGGAAAGGAAATAATCTGAAAATATTACATAATTCTAAAATTGCTAAATTCAAATAATGCTTCAAGCAATATTCACACTAAAATTGATATCTTTCGGTAAACTACAATTCAATTCAAGAATCATTAATTGATTCATATTTACAGTTGATAAACTTATATCGTGTGATATTCAAAATGTTAAAATTCAAACGATTATAATTTTTAATTGTTTACGTTCTCAAAAATGGAATTGAAAACTCATTAAATTAAAAATGTACTGAGATTCCTTTTCCACGATGCATATCCTGTTTGCGTTTTCGAAAAATTAAATACAGAACTGTATATAAAAATTTAAATAGCACAGCAAATTAAACAAATTTTCAACTTCTTTCATTAGTGACATTTTATCGAATTTGTTTGTTATTTATTATACTTAGATCCGTTTTTGACAATGAGGTAACAGTCCATGACTTAGGTAGAATTTTAATTCACTGAAGTTTTTCCTCATTTATTTTATTTTCGAATTTAATGAAATAAATTAGATAAAAATAAAAACGTATTTGTGTTAATAAATAAAAATTCGAATTATTTATTTTAATATATAATTGCTTTTAATTATTAATTATTTGATTACTGTAGGTAAGCCTGGCTTACTTTTTATCGCACAATACAGAGAAGGGCATGCCATAGGTCTTTTTTCGAATTTAAATAAAAAATAAACTAAGCATAAAATAAGTTGAAATAGAACTGTTTAAATTATATTATATAATAACATATGAAATGTGTGATATTTTAAGTGATTTTTAATTAAAACTGGATTCATTTGTTAATCAACAAATAAAAGTGGTCGGTTTCCCAAATGGAGTGAAAATTTCACTTTCCAGAGTGTGAGGATCTTGAAATTGAAATCGTGAAGTGAGAAAGAATCACTAGCCGATAAATATGCAATGTTAGAAAGAGACAGAGAATATCTAAGTAGGCGTTTGTGAATGCCCTGAGTGGTATTCGTGCGATATGTTAATGTGACTCATAAAGTGGGTTAAATAGGATGTCACAAAGTGGGGTCAAACGTGACGACCCATGTGTGCTCTGTACACTGCATCTCGGGTCAGTAAATTGTCTGGTAATGACTGTTTAATAGGTGTTTACCAATTTTAACTAATTGCTTCCAACTTTACGGTACAAAAGCGCATCGTCTGAAGTCGGATCGTAGGCGCCTCGCCCGCCTCAGAGAAAGCGAATAAGATTAACTTGAAAGGCACACAATGAAATTATAGTTCTCCCAGGCACCTCCATAATCCATCCCACAACAGGTTTTAGTTTTAGGCTCGGCTTGTTTCAAAGAATAGATTCCACTCGCATTTATGTTAATCAGATACTATCAAGGAAGCGGTAGTCGTACTTAATGCATGGATTATTGCGTAACTCATCGTAACGCGTTACATCGTTATTGGATATTGCTTATTTGGACTCAGATATACTGTATAGTACGGTGTAACTATATAAACATATAATTGCTGCCAATCAGAAAAAAACGTTCCCTAATAACATACAATTTAAAGAAATTGATGAAATAATTCCTGACTTAATTTGTTTGCTGATGATACTTTTCAAAAATTGAAGACATTAATTCAAGGGGAGTTCGGAAATTGTTTTTTGTTTTTCATTTAGACCGAATCCATTTCAAATAAGCTGGGCAATTAAAAAAGAAAAGATCATTTTCTCTTCACTCATTTATAACTTTTGACCTAATTGAGATATTTGAGTTATCCTTCTCGACTTTGGTGAGGTTAATTGTTCCCTTTCGGAATCTACCAGATAATTAGGGAGCGTTCTTTAATTACGCCAGGGACAAAAGAATAAATGTCAGTGTGATCTTTATCAGATTTTCATCTCTCAAATTTATTCGTTTGTTTCTTACGTAATTACTCTCTTACACTGAGCCACTAAAATTGCCACTGGTTGTATCAGTATTTTACTGATACGCGCGTGCCGTCGGTCGGATCTTTGCATTTCTCCAGTGCAAACTAGAATTATTGTGTACTAGTGTTTGTGTTATAAATATTTGGGGCCTCGTTGGAATAAGTAGGGGATATGTATAATATCTCGCTTGAAAATGGAGAGGCCATCACTTATTGTTGTGAGAGCAAAGTATGGTTCTTAAAAGATAATATAGCTAAGTTAGCACTAAATCAGAGATGAAGTCACTTCATCTCTGAAAAAAGTGATGAATGGTAAGTGTCATACCTAATCAGCTGACGAACGACAACGCGTACATACGACCACATGACTACCTGTACTAAATAACCAGATAACCTCACTGATTAAGCCAGTGATGGAATTCCGCCGTGTGAACCAGCGAAAGCTCACTGATCGTCAGTGGAACACTTCTAAATATTTCATCCAGTGAGATTTCACTGGTTTACTCAGGGCATTTAATAAACAGTCATGAAAAATTGAAAATGTATCGAAATTCTAAAATATTGATACCAAAAGTCAATTTCTCCCCATCTTATAATAATTATCCTGAGGGTGGGGCAAGATGGTGACCAATAAAGGAACCTAGCTACAATGAATCGAATCTGATTCCGCTTTCAAAAATCATGTTTGTTCACTTCGTACTAAGGATTTTCACTCATCTTTTTACATATCGTTCGAGATATCGTTCTAATATTGTTTGTAGAAAGCCTTGAGCACCAGCAGCCATTGGGGCACCACAGACTGCAGTCTAAACGCTTAGAACCATAGCCTGCATCTAATTGTACGTCCAACTCGGTCTATTTGACTTTTTTATATAATTATGCAACATGCTAAAATACATAAGTGTGTATTTGGTAAATGAATATAAAAATACAATGCAAGATACCTCCCTATCTTGTCCTACCCCATTTTGCCTCAGATTTATGTTTTTGTTCAATAATAAATTGTACAATTGCAAATAAACAATTTCGTAATTATCTTTGCTTGAAACGGTATGCTACGGAATAGACATTCACATAATGGATTTAGTTTTTAGATAACAAAAAGTTTAATAATCATTACTTCAGTATTTATAATTATGAATTTTTAGATCAAGGTTCTAACATGTGGAGCACATATCACGGTTTGGAAATTTAACTTCGGAATCAACTGTACCGCTTTAAATTACACTAGAGCGATTTATCGACAAAGTTAACACTGTTCCCCTTAAATTAAGTTGCAGTGTACGGACGATATTACCGCCTCGCCATCTTACCCCACCTTACCACCTCCCCTCAAAATGTATCATGTTTATATTGCTACAAAACACGATAATTATAAAAAATTGTTAAAAAGGACCGCGTTAATGTTGCTGAAGTGGTAGGTACAAATAACTTGAACTTGGAAAAAAGTTAGACTTAAAAATGACATTTTGTGTGCCTTTGTTTTTATTGTATATTTCATAGGCTAAATTATGCCAAAAAAATAATTTCTACAAATAACATTATTCGGCCAAAAAAGGAATAATAGCACTTTTTAATAATTTCACCCAATCTATGGAAAGAGTCAAACCCCCCTATTTTCTAGGCTTAAAATTTAATTTATTCATTTGAAATGAAGTTTCAATAAAATCAGTGATTGTAAAATAAATTAAAAGCTGAACATGTAATTAATTTGAATATCTGGCAGTTTTTACTTTGAAATATACAAAATATGAGTATCCTGAAATTAAAAATCAACTAACGACTTTAAATATCAATTGAAATTTCAGACATTTTTCCAAATTCTCTGTACAAAGAAAGATATACATTGTCAATATAATATATTCAGTCATAAACAGCCCGCCATTTAAATTTTAAATAAAATTTACACATTTTCGTTGAAACTTCTTGAGGAAAATGAATTTTTAACTGTAAAAAACTCTCGTCTAATATTAAAAACTGTTTTCATACAAGTGACAGTAAAAAAATATATGATTCCAAATTTGCATACGCCTGCCTTCAGGAGCAGTGACGCAAGTCTCGGTTCACGTTCTCATTACAAGTAGTGAAATCTACAAGTGTTAATTTTCACTTTAATTTTTATCGTCAGCTATTTTGAATAGCAGGGAAGCTATTAGCTGAGTAAAAAAGACATGCAGTCTAGGTTAATTGTTAGTGGTTGAATTAATCCTGACTTGTAGTTGAAGGAATTGAAAATAGACGTTACTAAACCTAAAGTAACATTAGAAACCTCAATGGCTTGTGCAGGTAATCGAAGTTTTTTGCGGCCGGCTCTTATCGCGTAGTACTTATACTCGTACGACTGTCACCTTATCTTTGGCACTCGCCAGAATAATTGACACGTCAAGAATATTCTTTTTCAGAATTACTTCGAAAAATTATTTTTCTGCAATTTATTCTTATTTTATTTAAATAATATCACCTTGTCAAGTTCTTATATATTAGATAATAACAAATCTGATAGATTATCTTTGCATAGAAACATCGATATTATTTAAGGCCGTGGTTGCGTGTACCGAAATTTCGGTACGCATAGCCGGGTATTTTCGGTACAGATAGGGGGAGCTGGAAATGAGGCTATTTTTACCGAAATTTCGGTAAAAAAGCCGCATTTTTAAGCGCCTGTAGACACTTCCATAATTTAAATAAAAGGATGACCTAATTGAGTGATGAAACGATTATTCAGATTTAAAATATTGATCAGAATGAAATATATTTTTAGCATAATTTACGGACATTTATAAGCAAATTATGTATGTTCATTTCCTTCTATTCATACAATCCAATTTCTCCGTTGACTTTCGGGTATCGCTATTTCTGATTCATCATTTAAAACCAGTTTTATCGAATATCATCTAATTAAAATGTCGACCCTCACCCTTCTTCAATTGCTTCGGTTGTTTAAGATGTGCCTCAGGACTGATTTCGTTCCTGACCCCGTTTCTTTCACTCATTATTAGGCTTTCGTTCTTTTTCGGCTTCATTATGATTTCACAGACTTTTAAATTGCGGAGCTTTTCACGCCGGGATCATAAAGCACACTTTTTCACTATGTATTATGAAAAAATACTAAATGATTAGTCAAACAACTAAAAGCTATCTTAAAAAAATTATATAACGTTACAAACATTAGGCCTGGAGCGTTATATCTCAAATGCACTCATTCGAATAATCTAAGTGCTTCGATCTTAGGACAAAGTGTTATCATTGCACTTTTTTTTTTAATCTCAAGGTTCATAAAGCAACAGACCCAAACTTTCTTTCTGGGAAAAACAAAACTTCAAAAAAGTATCCTATGTCTTATTCTATAAATGGAAAGAGCATGAAAAACGCTATCGAAACTTAACTGGATAACAATTTATTTATCACCATTAGAAGAGTTAAAAATTGCCGAATTAGATGATATCCGCATAAAACCCAAAACTTTCGCCCCCTCCCCACCAGTAAAGGTTTATCCAAATGATAGAAATTTTACTCCAAAAATAAATTTTTTGGGCGGGTACACTTGAAAAATAATGCTCCTTCTGTATATTTGAAATTTAAATTAACAAAAGCTAATTCAGAACAAAAATAGGTTTCTAGTGGGACTATCGCACTTAGAAACTTATATTATTCAATATTCAGCAATGTTAAAGTATTAATTGCAGAACATGACATTGATTAATCTTTAATTAAGGAGATTTACGAGAGAGAGGATCATGAGAGAAGAAACACGACGATCCTCATCAGTTGAAATGCGAACCACAACTGGCAAGAAAAGTAAGGTGGATGCATGACACTGTACATACACCCCCACTCCATATTTCACGAACGGTTGTATGATGTCACTGGTTCGAAATGACGTTTCCAGGAATAAACTGCTAGGGATAGTGATCCGTCTTTGCATGAGAATAGGGTATTTAATTTATTTTCCCATTCGTTTTTAAATACTAAACAAAACCATGCCAATTAGAGTTTAGAAAATGAAAGTTGTTACTTTCGGACAATTAAAACTAAATTATATCTCCAATTTTAGTAATTGGTTATTTTAAATAATAGGATATATTTCTTTATTAAATATTAATTTTTCGGAGATGCAAATAAAATTAATGAACAGAATATTAAGAAATTTCTGGACTCAATAAATCCAGGGTGAATTAAATATATAGGAAAATCTAAAGTTAGAAATTTGAGAGGGGTAGAAAATATCGAATTTCGGTTCACCGCACAGTGCTTCAGAATTTTATTTTTGCAAATAAATAAGTTTACAGGTCTCCATTTTTATCCGATTCAGACGTTTTTTCAATTGCAACTTTACATTCTCATCAGAGAAGGTATTAGATTTGTGTAAAATTTGCGCCCCCTCTCCCGTTTTTGTAAAATGTCCACGTTTTAAGATCTTCTGAACCCGGAAAATACTTTTTCGCGCATGCGCCTGACATGTATCTGTAGATTTTTAGTATTAGCACGATAACTTTCGAAAGAATTAACCGATTGGATTGGCTTTTGGCATGATATTCAAGTTCCTAAACTGAAGGTCAGTTTGTTAGTCAGCCATTTTGAATGAAAATTCAAAAAGTTAGAGAATGTCAAAATTTTCGAGACCACTTTTTTTAAAGATTTAAAAATTCTATGTACGGCTATTCGTAGTACATAAAAAGCCTAACAATTGATCCTTATGACTTTTTTTGATAAAGAACAAATTAACACAGTTATAGCATTTACAAAATTTACAAAAACAAACGAAAATGAACATTTTAAGACAAACAACGCACGATGTGAAAAAAGTCAAGAGAAAAATAACGATTTTTTTTAACACCCTACAAGATTTTCATTTGAACTTTTTGAATTTTCATGAAAAATCGAAAATTCTAATTTTGATGGGCTAAAAAAATAATGAAAAATACAAATTTCAGTTTTGCGGTCAAACATACAAGATAAAAAAAGATGAAGACAAAAATTCTGTATCCAAAAAAGGTGTACAAATTTGCTATTAATCACTGCATGTAAAATATCATATAAAATTAAATTAAAAATAAAAGAATTAGATTTTTGCACAAACGAAAGTAGAAAGATTTATCCGCAAAAAAATACATTTATTTTTTAATCACAGAGATTTTTACTGATTTAAACGAATTTGAACTATTCTGATACAAAATGAAATTATTTTCATTATTTAAGATAACAAAATTAATAATTTATCATTTTAATTTCAAACATAGCACATCTCCAATAAAGTTTTAGGAATGTAAAATAGTATAATTGCAAGTAGTCAAAAATCAACTTCATATTAACTGTAATTATTTTCAAAGGCTTGAAATAGTATATTAGTATCAAGTTTCAAATTTGACAGAAATAAATATTTTCTTGAAATAATTATTCTCTGGAAAAATAGTTTTTGTAATTTGATTTTTTTACTCTGGCTTTTTCTCAATTTTTAAAAAATGGTTAAATTTTAATAAATCATAACTTATTTCTTAGGGAAAACATGCCTTACAACTTTACTTTGCTTTATAATCAAAATAAGTGAATAATCTTCAAATAAAGTTATTTTTTCAACAATGATTTTTTATACTTTGAACGATTTCAGCCATAGAAAAATTTACTTTCAAAATTAGAAAGTGTAGAGAACTTTTCATCAACTAGTAATATTGAACCTCTTTTCAAAAATGGGTAAGAAGCGATATGAAGAAAAAATGTTAGTTGCAAAAAAATTGTTATAAACAATTTTGTAGGTAAATTTTGAAAAATATTCATCAAAAATAATGTTTATGGTTAAAAATTACATCCTCAGTAATGTTTACCCCAGGACTACCGTGGTATGTCATTTTGACTCATTGCTTCTATTCGTTCTGACACAGACCGAATCGTTTTGGTGAACGATATTTTATGTGTACCTCAAAAAAACTGGGCCTTTTTAGTGTTAATTTGATTTTTAAAATCATAGAAAAACTATTTTTTTCAGGCATCTCTTTTTTGGCATGAAAACTAAAAAACGAAATAATTGATGAAAATTGATGTTTATCAAAACTAAATTTGAAGCTAAATAATAAACACAGAAATATTAGTTAGATTCTTTAAGATTTACGAATCTGTAATAACTTGATGGACCCAATTTCAATATATCTTAATTACTCTTTTAGTTTTGAGTGGTGATGGGTAGAAATACAAACAGATAAAGCAAAATAAAAATATAAAAAGTTGTACGTTTTGAATTAGCCCACTTTCAAGCATAAACTAATTGATTTGCTCGGTTCGTCAAGCTTTTCTCAATCAATTACTATTTTCTAAGACAGATAAAAATCAGTGAGATCAAGATTGCGACTAATAAAAATTGTACTTCTCTCTTTTGTATTTATTTATTAGGTTGCTCAATAAATAAACGATATACATTCCCCGTTGCCTGACACTGAAACCGATCTTGTTTTAATATTTTTGCTCCAATTGCTACAACCTGTTCTAATGATCTGATGCACTCCCTCTACAAATAATAATTCCATCGTTTCATATTATTTTCTAATTTATATTTAAATTATTTTATCACAAGATACTTGAAACATTCATTACCGATCTTAATTTTCTTCTGAAACATATTTATTTCAATTTTTTTATTGTTTGAATCATATTTATGTCGGCAGGTATTGAATATCTTTCATTTATTTGATTTGGTATACTCTTTGTAGGATTAAGCGTGATGTTAATAATTTAATAATGATATAAGCGATTTGGTATGACGGCACGCTCACGCTATCTTAAAAATAGATAAGCTTCTTTTTTATTTGCAAAATTGTTTCGCTTTCTTTACACATTCGTTAATGTATATCTGGAGTCAAGAATCACAGATGAAAAAGCAAAAATGATACGATCAATCGGAACTAAACTACGAAATCTGTAATGGGGGTTTATCATGGAATGTTAGCACGTGTTTGCAGGATTGATAACGAAGGTGTATGCCAGACTGGCCTTGATTCCACTATGAAACTTAACAGCCCATATGTGTAAGAACTTAAATTAAATACGACAGAAAAGAATTTAACTTACAGCCCACTTATGGTATATACTTCAATTCACTGAATCGCGAAATAACCATTTCTTCAATTCATAATGTGTCAAGAAATTTACATACAGGATTTGTGAAAACTAAATTGACACTTTTTTAGGGGGGAAAAACATCTGTAAATGATTGCTTATAATCAAATTACAGAGTTAATATAAGAAATATGCTGGAAGTATTTAATAATAACAAATTAACGAATTGGTTGAATTTAATTTCCGACATAATCAGTTGGAAGTCCATTTAATCTTATCCGCCTTGCAGTTGAATAAAGCATTCGATGTCACTTCTCTTAAATTACGTAAGTTTGTCGTGTTGACAATTGCAGATGCGAACCATTCATCGTTTGTTAATAATGATTTAAACATAACTTTGAAAATACATTTGCGAAGAGATTGAAACAAATAATAATAATTTATTTAAGTTCAATTATTTGGTTTCAGATTTTTCCGACCACAAGTATGACACCACCTGCTTCTCGAAGATGATATTGGGAGGTTGATGATGAGCCAGGATGAAGATACTTGGTCAATTTCAGAAAAAAGAGGAAAATAGGGTATAGATTAAACATTAATTTTTACATGTTGAAAAGAAGAAACTATATTTTTACAAGAAATATTGTAAATTTAAATAATGCTCAATGATTTTTAAAATCATTTCTGCCATTAAAGCATTCAGTTTTACGGACTGGAGACAGGTACAAGAAGATAATCAGAGTTACGATATTTTTAAATCAGATATATTTTCAATTGTTAGAAATTAAAAAAAAAATTATTTTAATGAATGAAGATTTCAATCCATAACATTTTTTGCAATAAAAGTTGATTTGTTCAAAAACGGGTCGCCATTTAAAATGTTTCAAATTTGTCTCATAGTCAAAGATGTTCCTTTTAACGTCCTTTCGATCATTTTACATGTAAATTTGTATCAAAAACAGGCCAAATATATTACTATTTTTTTAGTTGATTTATTTTAAATATACATTAATTTCAGTTTTAATCTAATAGTATTTTCCTAAGGATGAGATGTCTTCTCATTTTTCCAATTTTCTTGTAGCTGCCCGAAACAAAGAAAAAGGGATGCGAAACTAAAGACATAAAAAACGGCGTGCTGAAAGGCGGATTCGAAATATGGTCAGGAGTAGACTGTGAATCACATGGTAAACAAGGAGTAGGTCTCATTTTGAATGAAAGAACAAAGCAACATCTCGGAGACCATGGCTTCGTGTCTTCCAGACTGCTGTGGGCTAGAATGAAAGTAGGAATCAGAAGACTATTTATTATAGCATGCTACGCGCCGGTTGAT
>NC_046658.1:45227169-45242629 GCF_010883055.1 Belonocnema kinseyi
ATAAATAGCACGAGAATTCTGGATCAATCTGAAAAATCTCTATCCCATCCACACACTACTCCTTTCCCCTGCCGAGTGAGTCACGCCTACCCCGAAAGGGATGGCTTAATGGTGTAATAATAATAATAACTTAGTAAAATGCGTTTATTGAAATTTGCACTATTTTTGCAACATTTTTATAAATAATTGACAAGGCGCCTTTATCCTGGCTTCTTTCATATGAATTTTTAATACCTTTCAACCTATTTAAGAGAAAAAAATGTTAATTTTCATTTAATTAACATTAAAAGAACTCGAGAAACTTTGATGCTTTCATATGCGATACAAGAAGCCAACAGATTTTTAACTCTTAGTTTCTCGAATAAACAATGAAAAGAAGATACATTAAAAAAAAACATATATTTTGCCATCGTAGAAAAAAAAATTCCCGATCCTAAATAAAATTCCAGGATTTTCCCCGATTTTCCGGTCCACCAATCACCCTGAGAGAATATTATTATTCACTACGGCTAATGAGAGATTCAATATCCACATTAATTTATGAATCCCTCGATCAAATGAATCATCGACTGTTCAACGATCAAGAATATATTCATTATAAATGCGTAACGGTTCTTTATTGTGAATATTAAAGAGACTATACTTTTTTTCATATAATTCACTCTTAAAGGATTATCTCGAGGATTCTTCGCTCTGCTTCGACGAGGGCATTTCAAATTTTGCAAAGTCGATTACAGTTTTTTTTTCCGGTTGCTCAGAAACGAAAAAGATAATAAAAAATATAGTTCCCTTAACCAAGGTTTAATAAAAATTATAAAACAAAGATCTGCAAAGAATAAATAAATCTATTTCCAATTAATGTTTCACTTTTGCATTTAATACTAAATTGAATATTTCAACATTTTATCAAAGATATTTTGTGGCGCCCCTAAAGTTGTAATGAATACTAATGATATTATTTAACAATAATTTATTCCGCAAGAGTTTTGTTCTAGTCTTCTTGATTTGAAAGAGACTGAAAGTGCCCTCGTGAATAATTACAAGTCTCGTTGAGACGTTCACAAGGTAACTAGACTGAGAGCCAAGGTATCAAGGTTGAAAAGATGTGGTGCAGTACATAAGGTTTAGTAAAAGAAATTGAGATAATTACTTACGAGGGTGGCAACCTTATGTTCAACATTGCACCAATATGTGCATTGTGGAGTCAGTACAAAAATCAATATGGAATCGAACAAGTCATCAAAGTTTTCAGAGGAAGCATCTATTTTGAAAATTGTAATGCAATATAATAATAATTCTACTACTAAACCCTTCACTTGATATGTAGTTTCAATACAACTTGAAAAATAATTCCTTTAAAAAAGAACTTCTTTAGGGTTGCCATACAATCCCCATTTCATAATTCCCTGACTTTTCTCTGGCCAATTTTTCGTTTTACCTCAACTTATAAATTGTTTATGTGTAAAAATAACCTAACAATTAGGTGATCAATAATAGCTAAATTCTCAACCAAAATAGATTAATTTATAAGCAAAAAGGAATTGATTTGAATAAAAATTGTTAAATTTTCAATAAAATAATAAAATTAACTTCAACTTCAGTTTACCGAAAATTCCCTCGCTCTGTCAAGTTTTTGCTGACCAATTTTAAATTCCCTAACTGTTTTTTAATTCCCTGACTTTCTGGAATTTCCTGACCTGTAGCAGCCTTTTTCTTGTATTTTTTTTTTTAAAGCAGTATTTTTCATTAATACAAAGTACGTCCTTGTGCATTTTTCCAAGATTTTTTTTTTAATCGTCCATCTGTTTTGCCTGAATGAGATAGTAGCTGACTTAGACGAGAAGCTGAGTAACCGTTACAATATTACCACCAATAATATTTAATGTTTCGGAGAAGAGGCCATAGAGTTGCGGAAATAAAGTTGCTAAACGTAAACTCAGAAACGTAAATGGGTTCAAGAACCTTCTGAGAACAGATAACGAACTAAATTTTCATGAAAAGAGTCTTCTTTGGCATTGCAAATTTTTCTAAATTAAAGAGATTAAATTATACGCATTTTTAAGTAATTTCACTGTAAAATAGCAAACAAACACGCACCCAATGCTCGTGATCATTGATTAATCCATATTTTAAGGACTAAGTTTTATTGTACTGAAAAGGGCCTAATTAGTAAGAAATACGTATTTTTAATAAATTGGGTATTTATAAGTTCTGAAACCCAAAATATGGCCACCAAAAATGAATATGGTTTATTTTGAAATACCGTCAACCGTAGAAAATCAAGTTTTTCATAAACCATGACTTAAAATTTAGACGTGAAGTGGAAAGTGCCTAAATTATCTTGAATTTTTAGTGGCTGTTAGCATGAGTTCTCTATGGCCTCAAGAAAAAATATTCCACAGATCTTTGTAAAAATAAAACTTGTTAATAAATGTATTAAGGTAATAGCCGGTTGTAGCGATTCATCCCGTGACGGGGCGTATCGCTATACTTAAAAGCTTGAGCCTTATTTAAATAAAAATGTTTTCCATGGTTATGACCATGTATGCGGTTACACGTGCGTGCATCCTACTCTAAAATTAGCACAAAACTAAACCAATCCATCATAGTTAAAAGAACAAAAAATCAAGAATTAAAAACATCTCAAATTTTGTAGCAAATATTAATCTTAACAGTATAAATGCTTATTAAAAATTGGTTGTATCGAATAAATAATAAAAAATAGTTACAAGTTAAGAAACAAGAATGAGATTTTTCGATTTAACTTCTACATTTTTTGTTATTATTGACTATATAATTGTATAAGTTATAAAAAGTCACTTTGCTTATCTTATTCGCCCCAGAATATTTGGATAAATTAAAATCTATATTTGTAAGAACAAGTAAACATTTCGCCAACATAACAATCACAGAATAAATTATCTAAAATGTTAGACAAATTTAAAGTTAGATATGAAAGGTATGTAATAATTGAGTAATTTCAAGTAATTAAAAAGCCAAACAGGTTTCTGACAACAATGTTTACGATATTTTCGAGATATTAAATAACATACAGAGCATTATGTTGTTTTTCTAAAGTCATTTGTTTCTCACATTTTACATGGATCTCAGGTAACAACTGAAAAAAATTTAAACATTGAAACAAGAAATACTAAAGAGTAAACTATTAATGTTTTGGAATTCTGCACACTTGTTTGGTAATACAATGCGTATTTTTCACTTTCGTGTATAAGAATTTGTAAATGTCAAAGTTTCTGAGTACCTTGAAGCAATAAGCTGGCATATGCTTCTTATAACAAACTGCTCTTTTGATTAATAATGAAAAATATTTTCGATTCTCTCGTGTTGTGTTACTTAAAAATCTCTAAAATAATGTAAAACTCCACATTCAGAATATAATAGATTGGAGGTATTCTCTACAAATAGCGAAGTTCAAAGACAACACCACTGGAGTAAATTTCACACGAAGTCAACAAAATTCTCCTTTGAATTTCACATATAATAGTCTTATTTGAAGTCCCTGGAAAGTATATAAAACCCAGGTGTGATGCTGTACCGGCTCGACATCGACAAGTAACAACTTCGTCTCGGAAAGTGTTTTTATTTAGCCTTCGAAAGAGAATAAGAGAAGACTGTTAATTGCCTCTGATTAAGAGAAGTAATTATCGGTAAATATTGTTGCGTCAAGAGCCACGTCCCAATTGCTTTTAATCGTTAATCAATCACTTGAAATGAATAAAATCCTCTCTGATAATACTCAAATCCCGACTAGTCTCAGAATCTAGACGAATGCCGATGTCACGTAACTACAGAAGAATACGATCCCCTTTTTTACCTCGTTCTAGCAGAAAAGTCGTCTGGCGGTGCTGCCAGAGGGGTGAATTGAGTGCAAGGAAGGGAATCGAATTGTGTATTGTATCAATCGTTGTGGAGGATACAGTCGGTGTAACGAAGAGTTGAGCAAACGCAGGTCACGCTCAAATAGCGCGACATCGTAATGTTAAAGTTAAAGCGAGGGGCGCAAAAGGAAAAATCCTGGAGCGAGCCACCGTCAAATCGACGATAGGACTAATTATAGCTATAGTAGCCCGCGTACAAGAGAAGGAAAGTACCCTGAAAATCTCACAAATACGAGAGAGAAAGGGCGTATCTGTCACCAAGCACTTCTAATCACGGATAGATGCGTATATAAGCAGTGGGATAAGCGGAGGTTTAGTAAAACCGGCATAGAGAAACGGAATCCTCGGCCGAACTCACCCATTTTTTAGGCTTGTTGAGTCTTTGCTCGGTTTTCCTGGTGGTTACGCCGATTAAACTTGATGAAACATATCACGTCTGTTCCTAGTCGAGACACTGAAATGCGCACGTTACGCACTTTTCCTTCTGTTACGAAAATAAGGAAAACCGAAGAACTACTTCTACACGCGCCACAGCACTTCTTACCATCTTCCAACACGGGAATAGCAAATTTAGAGCGCATGCGCTGAGTAAGCAGGAGCGTATCTTATAGGTTCTGTGGGTTGTTCAATGTTTTTCTGCTTTTTTATTTACCTTTTCGTGTGGTTGAACGATTTTTTAAGTTGAAAAACAACGTGTATATTTAAATATGAATTTTTCTGATGTTAGGCCAGTTTTCTCAATTTTTATGGATGTTTTTGTACATTACATTATTAATTTTAGAGTGTTCTGTACTATCATTTACCCGTCATAGAACAGAAAGTTACATGCTGCGTAACGTATATAACCGGCTGGTAAACTGTTTTCAAAAATATTATACTAATTTTAAGTAAATTAATAAAAAGAGAGCCCTGGGTCCAGAGAAATTTAGTTCTTCACTGATTTTCGATTCCTTTGATTTTCCTGAAATTAATAAGTGCAAAATTATATAGGTTTTGTACAATTAGTTATTTTCTCTTTAATTCAACCATCAGCAAACTTTACTTTGTTGGGTACTGAGGGGAAAACAATAGACCAAATGTATGGGATCCTGTCCATTTTTGCCCTACTATTTTGCTAATATCTTCGTAAAAACTAATTTTTTGTATCAATCGTATTTGAAAAATAGTTTTTATTTTTTAGGAACTATTTGATGAAATAATAAAATGATAATAATTATTATTCATTACAAATATATTTTAAAAAATAAAGTTTTGTCCCGTACATTTTTGGTCCATTGGGTCCATTGTTTTCTCCTAAACACTCAACGAAGTGAAGTTAGCTGTTAACGGAAAATACCGAATTAACTTGACAATCCTAAAAAGTAGCTTTTGCTTCAGGATTATCATTTTAATTTTTTTTTAATCCTGGTCATTTCCTGAGGAGCAAAAATATTTCACGGTAAATTGAAATTAAGCGATTCGAACTCGTTCGTATAACAAAAAAAATTTCAATTAATCAAAACTAAACAGCAAATTTAAGCACTTCAAGTGGAATTTTTTTAAATTTTACCTTTCAAATGTTAAGCTTTGCCAATTTTCAATTTTGAAAGTTTTAATTCAAACGCTTAATAATTTACATATATAAAATGGAAGCTTTTGACACTTTCCAATTGGACAATTTTTTATTAAATGCCATTAAGCTACAAAATTCTAAATTTTCACTTTTCATCAATTAAGCAGTTCAAAGATTTCTGGTTAAAAGCTTTAAACCTATGCTATCAGTTTCAACAATCGAAACAAAAACTAATCGATTCAACTCGCCAAAATACCAAATTGAATACCCGTTTTAGAAAACAAAAAATGTTAAAAATAAAAAATGTCCTCTTCCAATTAAGAAAAATCTGCCCGCCATGCGGGCACATTCTCATCGCGTGCCACGCGCGCGGCTCGCTTCGCTCGCAAGTTTGAGCGCGCCTAGGGCGCACAACTGTTGGTTCTCGCGCTTCGTGCTCGATGTTGTATTTATCTCGCGTTTCGCGCTCCATTATGTATTTACCTCGCGCTAGGCGCTCGGTTTTTATATTTTCGCACATTCTTGCGCAAACATTTTAAAATTAAGACTCGAAACATACACCACTGTAATTTTGTTATTGTGAATTCTCTTTCGTTAAAAAAGCTTAGCTCGAGAGTTTGAGCGCACCTACGGCACGCACCTGAGGGCAATCGCACTCCGTGCTTAGTCTTTGCATTTCTTACGCATTCGGACACAGACCTTTTAAAATCAAAGGTGAACTTACCGGTAACTGTAATTTTGTGATTTTGAACTCTCTTTTGTTAAAGCTCTTTTGGCTTTAACGAACACATTCTCACCAGGTATCTCGTGCTTCGTACTCGATTTTGTCCAACCTGTCAACTTTTCTACATTACACACAACACTTTTATATCAATTATAATACATTTTTTATGTAACTCTGCCAGGGATTACTTATTAAAAAATTGTAAAATAAAAAGTAAATTGTATTTATCATGAATATTTTTATATTTGTTTCTTATTTTGCTTTAAATTGTATTCTAAGCTGCTCTGAAACATGTATCATTTCAATAAATGTATATCATTACAATTCATAATATGCATAAAAATTGAATCATACTAATTCTTATTTCCTTGTTTTTATAATTTTTTTATTTTTAATGTTGTTTCTTACGATTAAATAAAAACTACTGCGCATCTGCATAAGGTCTAATACAGGAACCTATATAGGTTCCTATATAGGAGCCTATGTCCTCTTTCGTCTTTTCTGTGCTTTTTCCAAAAAGTTAATTTTTGCATTTTTTATCTTATTTTTTACGATTAAAAGAAAATCTACTCGTCCTATTGAAAATAATTAATAATAAATTTATATATCTTTTCAGGCGAGCAACTTTTGTCTGGTAAGTTCATACCTTATGTCGTTTTTTCAAACAAATTTAATATTTTTATTTAGAATGTTATTTTTTACTACTAAAGCAAAAAATAACTGTCCTATCAAAAATTATAGCCCTTTTTTGGATGAACAAGTTTTGTCTCATTTTTTCTAGTAGCTTATATCGAAAAGTGATTCATTCTTAATTTGTAGTTCTTTCCAGGGCGCGCAATTAGTGCTTTTTCATTTTTTTCATATCTTGCATATCTTGACCAAAAAATTGAATTTTTGGATTTTTAATTATTTTTAGAACGATCAAATTTGGAGTGTTCAACTTCTCGACCAAATTGAAAAAGTTGTTATCATAATCTTGCAGGGCTTTAAAAAAGCAACGTTTTTCTTGTCTAGACTTTTTTTCGTATCGTGCGTTGTTTGGCTTAAATTGCTCATTTTAGTTTGTTTTTCTGGATTTTGAAAATGCTATAACTCTAGTAATTTTTGATTTTTCAGAAAAAGTCATTAGGATAAATTGTTAAATTGTTTGAATTCTATGAATAACCGTACAGAGAGTTTTTGAATCTTCAAAAAAGTGATCTTAAAAATATTCAAAATGTGCACACTTTTTGAATTTTCATCCAAAATGGCTGGCTAACGAACTTGACCATTAGTTTAGGACACTTAACGAGTGAACCAAAGTGCAATCTAATAGATTAATTTTTTCAAAAGTCATCGTGTTCACAGACAGACAGACATACAGACATACATACACATTCGTAAAAACCTGTTTTTCGGATTCAGTGGATCTCAAAAAGTGGACATTTGACAAAAACTGGGGGGGGGGGGGGGGGTCAAATTTTACACAAATCTAATACCTTCTTTGATGAGAATCTAATAAATGTTATCCCTTACAACTCAATGAAAATAAGAGAAACAAAAATAGGTAAAAAATGATCTTTCTTCCAAATCATAAAATATTGAAACCCAAAATTTGGTGTTATTTTAAACTCAATAAAAATGTCAAATATATCAAATGTGTCCGTGTTCAACTCAAAGAAAGGTAGAGAATAAAAAATGCCCTCTTCCAATTCGGAAAAAAGTTGAATACCAACATTTCTTCCGTTTCATTTAAATTTAGAATTGTGAAATTCAAACATATTTTTATACAAGAACTCTTTTAATTTAAATGATTTGTATTTTCAGTCCTTTCATATTAACAAATGTTCACTTGTTATTCATTCATCAAAATCTAACACGTTTAATTACAAATTAAATGTTTTTTTTTTAATCAGACGTTTAAATTTCTCCTAAATTGAAAGAGTTCAATTTTCAATGTTAAAATCTGTAAATTGTTTAGTTTTGAACTAATTGAACTAATTGAAAATATACGCTTCAAATGAAGATCTAAAATGGAACAAATTTAAACTAAAAGAGTTAAGGTTTACGCATAATAAATTGAATGACTTTATAACTAAACAAATTAACAACTGAAATCAATGTTTAAACAAATTGGAGATGAAACTTATCTTAAATTGAATTATATTGCTTGATATAAAATTAGGAGATTTTCAGTGATTGAGTAGATTTTTCTTCTAAAAATTTGTAAAATTTCTGGTAAAAAAAATTGAGTCATTTCAGGGTCTCAAAAAGTTTCCAGTGCAGTTTCCACCCCTAGAGAATCTCTAGCTACCTTGCGATTAATTTTTTTTTAATTACTTACTATTTTTTACTTTATATAGGAGCTAATTTGAAGTCTGAAGTCACGAAACAGATCTTTAGGCGAATGCAAACGAATACGTTCTATTTGCAAAACAAAAAGAATATTTTTGTATTCCAAAGACAGTTTTACCATACGAAAACAGTTGATGAGTTACTTATGTATTTTAAATTGATTTTAAAATGTTTCAGCCTTATAAGGCCATGGAATACTGACCCGATTCCTACCTTACCGAGATTTATTTCGAAAGAATTCATGTTCACATGAATTGAGAAACTGATTTGAAAATTTGCGAAATTAAATAAAGAGCACTAAGGAACATTTGTATGGTCCTGAATTTTCGGAAATACAGAAAAAAAAGTTGCAAACATAAATATTGTTTGTAATTAAAAAAATTAAGGCACGTAACTTATTGCGAAAACAATATAAAGTTAATAGTAATAGTGAAACTATGAGGGCGACGATTAGGGTAAAAATGAAAACCCCATTTATTTGATGTTTGCTGCCCCCACCCCCCATACCCCCAATTCGATGTATTTAAGCATAAAAAAGGACACTTATTTTTTGTTTTAATAATAACACATTTTATATGTCACACCAGGCACGTCAATTTTTAGGCTATTATATCTTCTGATACAATTATCAAATTATTAAAAGAATTATTATTTAGAAAATTGAGCTTCTTCAGTTTAAACAAAATTTTAGTTTGTATTCTATACATCGAATAGAGTAGAGGGAGCAGCAAAAATGAAATGAATGCGTTTTCATTGTCATCCTAGTGAGGATTCTCGAAAATATAGAGGTCTCCATTCCTTTGTTTGAACTTACAATATAAATTTAGACACGCTTGAAACATCGGATTTTTTGAAATAGAAAATAAGTCTACGTACATTGTGCCAAATTTTCATGGAAAATTTGAACAAACCTCTGTACACCTTTTAAAAAATCCCTAAAGGAGGTATTTACTGCTTACAAATAAAAAACTTTCAACTTTAATTGCAATGCGTTTTTATTTTGATGAATTTCTAAAACTGCTTTTTAATTTCGCCACTTGTCACATTTGCATTTACAATCTATTCAAACTCGAATTACATATCAATAAAGCGTACAAAGCCCCTATATCCTACAAAATACACTAAAATTATTGTTCATGCGTTGTTTTTGCTCTTTTTATCAGTTATCATACGTCTTCAGCTATTAGAATACTGTATATGCACTGTATTGTATATATGATCTATAATTGATAAGAGATACTGATTGGCAATAACTGCAGCTTATGCACCAATGAGTGAGCTTCAAAGGAACCTCTTATTACAAATGATATTACGTTCATAAACCTGCAGAAAATCTACCGTCTTTGATTTTCTACAATATTAATTCTGCTGCCTACAAAAACATGAATAACATTAAATGTAATGTCATTAGTGGGGCAAGCTTCTGGAATGAATGCTTTGGATCATAACCCATTCTGGCGTAGCTAATCTACTACACAAAAATCACATGATTCTAGGAATGCAGGATTTACAGAATTTGTAGCTTCATTCTATTTGCTTTTACATATCATACAGACATTTATCACAGACTACCTCTCAGAAATTAAAGCTTCAACAAAATAATTGCTACTTATTCAAGTAGTTTTTCCACAAGTCAAAAACTCACTACATAAATATAAAAGCCAATTTCCAGAGAACGTTCAAAAATAGGAGAACCTCTTTATTTTTCAGAGTGGAGCTGAACCATGTTTAAATACAAGTTTTAAATAAATGGGATTGTTTTATTGCTTATGGTAATATGACACTCCAGAAAAGTTTTAAGATAATAATTAAATTAATCGTTTGGGCGCTTTTTGAAAAAAGTACATTTTTGTATTTAATTACTAAGAAATTAAGACATTTTCAAACTGATTGATTTCAAATTGATTTTTTTGTTATTCGTTGTGATTGTCTTTCAACCTATGAATATTTTAAGATCGAAATAAAAACAATGACAGAGGTGGTTTTTGAAAATAATTGATTTTTTAATTTAATTAAAATGAAACCATTCGGCACATTTAATTGAAAACTGTGTTAATGGCATATTTTTTATAAAATAATAACATTTTCTCTATTGAATATAAATATCGAAGAAGTTTGTTTAAGGTCATTTTAAAAAGTACATTACTTTTAATTGTTATGCCTAATAACCCTAATGAAAAACTATTTGAAAAAGCGCCCTATCAATTATTGTCGTTTTGATCTTAAAATTTTCGAGGCATGCAATATTACCATAAACAGGAAAAAATCCTATTTACTTAGAACTTTCATTCAAACTTTTTCCAGCCATAACGTGTTCTAGTTAGAAACAAGTAAGGAAGAAAGAAATTCATAAGTCTTAGAAATATGCAAGTATACATTTAATTTGGCAAATTGATAAGGAAAAAGAGAACTTTGCTCTAAAAAATAATGAAATAAAATAGTCACGTGACAATTTATGAAAGAGTTGTCTTAATTTTCATTATCTCAAGTGCAATCATTAAAAAGTTGAATTAAATATTCTACGTCAATATAACACTGCTATAATACTTCTGGCCTATGCACATACACAGCTAAATGAAGAACACTAAATAGAAGATAAAAACGGCAGTGAAAAACAAAAATGTTTGTTAATATCACCGTGATAATAATTTACATTTGTACAAATACTCTACACATGAATTTTTCTGTTCGAACTAAAGACTCGATGTTTATAATCATTGAATTCGTTATTCAGTCTCTATGAAGCTCACATCTTTGTTTTAAAGATCACTCTCTTCGTCAAAGATGACAAAAAATATAAGACTAAATTTTATTTAGAACAAAAAAGTGTCTAACGTCTGATATTTATCCATAACTTAGTCATTTGTTATTTACATAATTGACTACAAAGCTTCGTTTTTTAACTTGCTGTATAAACAAATGCATTCCATTAACTCTAAATCTAAAATTTCATCTCTAATCTTGGTTACTTGTCAGTAAATCGACACGAAAATTTTCAAGAGAAACTGTAATCTTTCTCATGAACGATTCAATTATACAGCAAGAACTTTGCCTTAACTTTAGAACATTTCCCGCGTTTTTAACGCAGAATTCTGTTTCCTTTTGAGACGTGTTTAAATTAAATAAATTTTATATTTCCACATAATCTCAAAAATGTTTCATTGCACATCTGTCCGTTTTTTCATTTGTAAATAATGTAAAAATACTTTTTATAAAGCTGGAATTAATAGAAGTGAATTGTTTTTGTGATTTTAAAAAGTCGTAGAAACCTCAAAAAACAATTCAACATAAATCGGCTACTAGAACAATATTGACTGCATTGTACTTTTCGTGTAAGATTAGTAGAGTAAAAAATGCTCAGTAAATTGAAGCATGCCGAGCACGCAACGTGGATATAATTATTATTACATCTTAGAAAATAACCGATGCAAGGTAAAAGTCTAAATAATCGCGACCTCAATTTTATTGCTCGTTATCTATTTTCAAAGCATTGAAATTTAATACTATAAAATGCTAAAAATATGTAAATGGATTTTATCATTAGATGTTCGCTTTAACATATTTTGGAACAATGATATATTCAAATTATAACCAACTGTCCCGATATTTGGGACCGCCACGATTACTAGGACATTCATCTTAATATAAACAGGCCATAAAAATGTCGAAATGACTTAAAATCGCCATACTTATAAAATATTGCAATTCCTTTATGAAGAATTTTAAGCGAATTTGCTCTTTAAAAGTTCACATTCATATCGCGTAACTTCTAATTCTGAAAAGTTAACCTGATATACTTATTGGTGTTCTTGATTAGATTAGTATTATGTTAAAATGTATTATTTTTTATAATGATGAATTTACTTGCATTATTAGAGGCAAAAAATTATAGCCACGTTGCAAATCAACAGTATTCGTAAGTAACGCGTTAATTTAAAAAAATGTAAATGTAGTAGTAACACGTTAAAGTTTTTTTAAATTGAATTTTTTTCCTTGCTTCGTATAAACAATCATTAAAAATGTTCTATACATAAAATATTTAGAGGCTTACATTTACCATAATGTTTCAAATATTAAACGTTAAAAAATTTTCAAATTCTCTTCTTAATGATGTCTGATAGTTGTCTCACCTCGAAATTCAATAATCTTGAGAATAATTTATAAAATCGATAGAAATATTCAGTTTAAATGTAACCAATTTTAAAAGTTTTCACCTATAAGTGTTTATTTAACATTAGTTATTTCAAATTTTGTTCTTCCTCAATATAACAAAATCATAATTATGATTTAATCTATATCTTTGGTAGCTCACTTTGTAGGTAATATTTAAAGACAGTTATGCCAAAAGTCAGATCTCTAAAAAATAGATTTTTTATGATTTTAAGAATCATTGCAATATTTCTGATGATTTAATTTCGAATACAAAACATTATTTTTTAAGAACTTCACACCTGAAGATTCTTTACTTATTTTACAAAATTGAAATTTAGTATTATAAAGCATATTTTCCCAAAGAAATAAGCCATAAATCAATAAAATTCAGCCATTTTTTTAATATTGGTAAGAAGAGACATCATCAGACATGATTCCAGAGACCTGCTTTTTGGCACCATGACTGATGCACTCAGGATGACAACCAAGTAAAGGCTACTGTTATCGAAAATAATTTTTCTTTGCCATTTCAAAGCACTTCTTCTGATTTAGAGTAAAACATAAACAAAATAATAAAAAAAATTGAGAATGGCAATTAGGTACTTTGAATCCTATCACATAAAACTTTTCATGTTTCTCCTGTTAAATTTTATTTTTGAGATTTACCCATCTGTCCTTCTCAGTGCTTTAAATATTGTTAAATAAACAATTACATATTCAACAATATGTCTATTTTCTTCGATTTTATGAACTATTTAAACAAATTTGGAGTGAGATAACTAATAAACATCTTCGATATTTGATTAATTAAAAATTGTTAAGAAAAAAAAATCAAGATAACGCCTTACTTTTTTATTTACACTTATTAGTACGGGTAGCAGGAAGGTACCTAAGATTAAATTTAAGTGAGGGAAGTAATTTGAGAGACCTTTGTTGAAGCTTAAAGGGCTATCAATTTGGATCTACACTTCACCCAACGTTCCTGAAGTTTTTCCCGTTGCTCCAAGTGATGCTCAGACAAGTTCCTGGGCATTCCTATCTGTGCAGGCTTCAGTTTCCTAGGATCTAGATTCGCTCCTAAATTCTGAACTCCTTTGGCGAATTTCGAGAAGGGTGACAAAATATCTTTCGAGGTTGCCGCTACGGGACTGGTTACACCAGTGATTATCGATTTCAGAGCAGACTCACTCTGCGATGAAGAAATGGTTAGTACTAAATCTTGTTCCGAAGTAGATCTTTTTTTATCATACATTCTATTATCCATCTGGAGAGTGACGCTCTTTGAATCTGTAGAAACAACTTTGCCATCAACTTCCCCAGAAGAATGACTTATATTCTTTGTAAGATTCAAACTAGAAGGTGGAACGTTTTTCTCTCTGTCATCAGCTCCATCCTCGACACCTTGAATCGTAATTTCCGGTGTCGTTGCAGACATAGAATGTTGAGAACGGTATGAAAAGTTTGATCCAGACTGTGAATGAGGAATCAGATTCAACCCACCCACAGCAAGATTTTTCCTCGCATTTTCGGAGACACTCTTTTGGTCCTTGGCAAGTGCGTAATCGTGACTTAAATTTCCATCCTGGTTAGTCTCGACTATGGCATCGTTTTTCACACCCATAATTATTCCTATAGTCGGTGTGTATCCCTCCATGAGTTTTTTGTCGTGCTCATAATTGTCTGGCTTCTCCATTCGAATTGGAACCATTTCTATGTCTTCATTACTACTGTTACTGCTGCTACTATTGTTCGATTGCCCGGTTGAATTTCCAGCAATGTCTCTGTCGCCAAGTGTAAAGGTGGGCTTACCAGTTGCCTCCGACTTTTTATTGCTCAAATTTTTTGCGAGGTTCATTGGATTCTTGGAGGTAATACTGTGGCCGAATTTGTTTAGCTTGCTAAACTGTTCAGTCATGTTACTCAAAGCCTTTGTTCCTGTAAGGAAGAATGAGGTAAATAAATTTGCAGTCTAAACACAGTCATGTTACCAAATATCTTGAAAATGTAGGACACATTGTTGTGCAAAACCTGATTGGCTGCGATAATGCGTGAACATGAGTTATAATTTCAAATTTTTTGCACCATCAATTTGGTTAATACAAATTTTCAAATTATTATTATAATTATTTATTTATCATTATTAAATATTACAATATTATATTATTTTAATTATATAATATTATGAAGTAATTCTGTTCTTAACATTTGGCTACCACACTATATTCAGGAAACTTTATCGCACTTTTACAGCGATGAGAAAAATAAAATATGGAGGAGAAAAATTACGGTACCAACAATAATTTTTCTGGACAATTTAAAATGATTTAGGTTTTATTTTGAAAGATAGATTTTATTTTAAAAGATTGGTTTTAAGTTTTGAAGATTTCAATACATGTAGAAAAGGAATTTGGAATATTTTAAGATAATTTAATTAATTCTGCAGGATTTGGATAAAATTATAAGAGTTGAATTATTTCAAAAGAAATTTACAAGTATTGTAAGTTTTGAAAAGATTCGAAAATGATTTAAATCTGGAGAGGATTTAAAAAAAAATTACAACAAAATGTAGATTTTTTAATATTAAAAAAAAAAGCTTTTTCAGAACTTTAAAAGATTGCAAGAGAATAAAAAAGGTTTCTAAAGATTTGTTGAAAAACTTCAAATGAATTTTTATTTTGAAAAATAAATTTTAAGACAAAACTGAAACAGATTTCAAAACCAATTTTATTCAAATTCCTCGGAAGATTTGAACCGTTTTTTTTTGGCTTTGAAAAATTAATTTTTACCCGTTAACGATTT
>NC_046658.1:45242729-45244610 GCF_010883055.1 Belonocnema kinseyi
AATTTTCTTGTGGAGTTGCCAGATTACATTAACCCAGCACCTCCACTTCTTTAAATCACTAAATAATAAAAATTCAATCACACCAGATTTTTGGGCTTTTTTTGGGCTCTTAAAATCCGCAAAAAAAATTTCCCCAAACCAACCCTTAACTTCCAAAATCAACCCCCTTCAAAAAATTGAAAATTTTCAGTTATTTATTAATGGGATATTTTTGGGCTTTTTTGGGCTCCCAGAAAATACCCACTTCGATTTTTGGGCTCCAACCCTTACAGTAAAAAATTAACCCCATTGTAACACGCATATATGAAATTGTCAAAAAATAATTTTTATTTAATTTTAGAGCTTAAATAAAGTCTCTGATTTTTGGGCTCCTCGAAAATACACGCTACGATTTTTGGGCTTCAAACCTTAACGTCAAAGATCAACCCCTCTCTTCCACGTAAATACAACTTTGTCCGCAAATAAATTTTTCTAGAATTTTTCAATAGAAAGACAGTCTCTGATTTTTGGGCTCCTCGAAAATACTCGAAAGCTCAAACTTCGTACAATTTCATGGAGATTGAAGAAACACAAGCCAGATACGTTACCACTTACCCAAAACACATAAGATACTATGGATATTTTTTTGATGTTTAAATATTCCGTAAAAAATATGAAATATACGTTTTGAATATCTGCATTTTTTCCGTTACAATAGCAGAAAATGTAAAAGGCAAAATAGGGATAGCTCGGATTCGGTCTACTTTGTGTCAAAACTGTCAAAAAAGTTAACCAAAGCTGTCAATTTCCTCGCATTAAAAACAAAAATGCTCCAAAATTGAAGGATGAAGGCATCGATAAATAACGAACACGAGACACGCTTTCGTATCCACATATTATTTGATTTATTATTCTACATTTTAAATTAATTATAAATAAAAAATTTGAGGGAATGTGTAATTTTATTTCCATCGAGTGTGTAATATTACACTGCTGTTCGAGGGTCCTTTTATTTACATCGCTAGAGGATGTAATTTTACATATTTTTGTAAAATCACACAGTGGAGTGTGTGATATTTACAATGATACAATATTTAATTTTCTGAAACTTTGTAATTTTACACAAATCTTTTTTTACGGTGTATCTACGTGGCAGAGAGGGGTTCATTCTTGACGTTAAAGGTTGGATCCCAAAAATCGTAGTGTGTATTTTCGAGGAGCCGAAAAATCAAAGACTCTATTGACATTGTCAAATTCAAAAAGAAATTATTTGTTGACAAAGTCGAATGTACGTTATAGAGAGGGGTTAATTTTTTATCTTAAGGGCATGTGACACAGCTAAATACCTATATTACCGACGACAGTTTCTCAGTTCACTGAATGTTCTTTTGAACTTAAGAACTTTTTTTGTGAATAAAATATCCAGCTGAAACTTTGGAAAATATATTAGAATACAATAAAGTACGTTTAGGTACTGCATTTTGGTAGGAACTTCACTGAAAATTATTTCATCTTTTTTCTGAACCTCAAAATTTTTTGAACGTTCGAACTTTTTTGATACATAAAATATCGGTCTCAAACTTTGAGAAATGCAAGAACCGAAAGAAAACTACGTTAAAGTACAAAGTTTAATAATAAAAGATGTAAGAAAAAATTTCAACAATCATTTCCAACGGCATCAGCCGGTAACGTTGTACACGAAAATACGAACTCTGTAGAGCCTCGTCTGGTGGCCGCCAGGTTTCGTATTTTCGTGTACAACGTTACCGGCTGATGCCGTTGGAATTGATTGTTGAAATATTTTTTTTTTACATCTTTTATTATTAACCTTTGTACTTTAACGTAGTTTTCTTTCGGCTCTTGCATTTCTCAAAGTTTGAGATCGATATTTTATGTATAAAA
>NC_046658.1:45244710-45280001 GCF_010883055.1 Belonocnema kinseyi
AGAAAATTGATTTTTTGAAAAAAGTAAAGGAGCCCAAAAATTTTTATTGCAACCCAAAAAAAGCCCAAAATTCTGAGCTATGAAAAATTCAAAAATTCGATTCTGGAGGTGCTAGCTTAATGTACCTATGGTTTTGAATAGAACAATGTGTATATTTCTATTAAAACCTCCTACATTCACACCTGAAATAATGCACGAGTTCATGTTAAAAATTAAGGGTTTCTATTCCTTCAAAATCTCTTGCAACATTTTTTCATTGAAAGGCACACTCTTCCCCTTTAATTTCGTTTTTAAACCGTTCAATTTCATTCATTTTTCTCTAAGTTATGAATTTTGGAAAAAAACTGTTTTTTCTATGAGTTTATTTGTTTATTGATAATTATATCAACAATAAATTTTAAAAAACACATATTGCAAAATTGTACCATTAAATAGAAGGTTCAAACAAGAACCATGAATTTTTTCAGATTTTTAGGAACACGTTTTTGATTTTTTTTAAGCATCAGCTCAAATCAACCCCCCCCCCCCCCCCCCCCGGTTAAGTGGTGCAAAAAAACCCTAAGTTTAACGGGTTAAGAGAATATTTAAAAATATATCAAAAGATTTTAAAAATCGCCAAAACAGAACCTGGAAGATTTCAAGGCAATATTTTTAAGTTTAAAGAATTAAACAACTTTTTTTGAACAATTGGAATAATTCTAAAGGATATTTAGAAGGTTTAAAAGTTTTAAAAAGATTGCCAAGAATTTAAAACAAAATATTAAATTTTTGAAGATAATGAAAAAAATATATTGAAGGCTTCAAGAAAATTAAAAACTTTTCTTAAGATTCCTGGGAAAATTTCTAATGACTTATTATTTTCAAAAATTAATTCTTCAAGAAAATTTAAAAAAATATCAAAACATTTCAACAGATTTCTAAAAATGTCGAAGAAAATCTGGAAGATTTAAGGACATCCTGTCAAATACAAAAATGATACCGTAAAAGCAAATAAATAAATAAACGTAAAAAATAAATATTTATTAGTAATTTTTAATTTATACTAACAATTATTTTCCCCTCAAATTATAATTTGTGTGAAGTTTTTTTCCTTTCTTGGTTAAAAAATCGTCTTTTTGTTTTGCAGATTAATATACTTTAGTTGAAATTTCACTAATTTGTTGAAAATTCATATTTTTTAGATGAATTCGACTCTCTTTTATTTGAAATGCAAATATTTTTAGTTAAAATATTAATTATTAAATTTTGTTTTTGAAAATTCATTTTTTTTGTCCGAAAATGTAACCTCTTGGTTAAAAATTGAACTGCTTTGTTGAAAATTACTTTTTGTTTGGTTGAAGATTCATCCTATGTAACCTTGAAAAAAAATAAACCTAAAAAATAGCTGCTAAAATGTTGTATTTTTCATTAAAAATGATTTGCCTCCTAATATCGAAAAACTAAACTATTGGCTATTCGATTTGTGAGTGTAAACCAGATCTCAATATTTCACAAATATTTCAATGATTTCAAGGATTCCACGACTTTAAGAGCGACCAAACCCTCGTAAAATTGTATTAAATTTTTCAATATAGATCTACAAACCTGCACTTTTAAGAGCCAACAATTGCGTTTCCGAAACATTCCTCGTTAATTCTGGAAAATTAGAAATATCCAGGAGTCCTGTGTGGCCTTTGGAGTTGACTAATTTGCTCTTTCGTTTGTCCAAAGTTACATTCATTGCTAGAGGTATTTTGGGTAACCCTGCGATTTCCATCGCCACAGCAATTGCTTCTGCGATTGCTTTTAAAGATTCTGAAAAATGTATTAATTAACATTTACCTAAAACAAGTTATATAACGATATGTCTCGAAAATATCGCAATAATGGTTGAAAAACTGATTGGTTTTTCATTACTTGAAGTTGATTCATACCTTCAATTTATAAATTTGAAAATTAAATCTACAAATCATCCCTCTTATTAAGTAAAATGATAGAAAATCTCACGCGAATTCTGAAAAACTTGATTTTTTTAATACTCTTGCGCGATTGAATTAAACTTTTTAAATTATCTGATACAATACATAGAAAATATAATATATGTTTTATGTTAGTCTTCAAGATTCCCAATTTTCAACAACTTTAGGTTGTGACAACGTTTTACGTAGCAAATCTTGAAAATTCGGAGCAGATTGTACAATTCTTAACATGTTTTTGTTACGTTCTGTTAGTGTTTTTTGTCAAAAATTATTGGTATTTTTGATTTAAAAAATCTGCCCGCTTGGCGGGCACATTCTCATTGTTCGCTCCGGTCGCAAGTTTGAGCGCCCCTAGGGCGCGCGATGGTTGAATCTCGGGCTTCGCGCTCGGATATTTGTTCTTTGCATTTGGAATGGTTCAATTACACTTTATCACAAAGATCTCTTTTAGATGGGAATATTATTATGCGTCTTCATATTATGAATTATATACCTAATTAAGTATAGGTTTTGTTCAATCTTTTTTCTCGTAACTTTCCTCGTTTTTCCACACATTTTTATTTTATTTTTTTATTTTCATTGTTACTTTTCACGAATAAAGCAAAAATTACGGGTCCTATCAAGAAGTGATTCTTAACAAAATTGTACATCTTTTTGAGGATAAAAATTTTGGTTGATTTATCTTTTTTCGTGTCCTACATAGTTTGACCACAAAATAAAATTTTTGATTTTTCATTATTTTTTATGCAATCGAAATTTAAATTTTCGATTTTTCAAGAAAATCCAAAATTTTGTTATGATAATCTTGTAGGGCTTTCAAAAGTAAATGTTTTTCTTCTCTTGACTTTTTTTCATATCGTGCGTTGTTTGGCTTAAAATTTTGATTTTCGGTTAATTGAAAAACTTTTGAAAATGCTATAACTCTGAGAATTTTCTTCTTATCGGGAAAAGTCACTATAAATAGCCGTACATAGAACTTTCAAATTCAGAAAAAAAGTGGTCTCAAAAACTTTCAAAACGCGCTCACTTTTTGAATTTTTATCAAAAATGGCTGGTTAATGAACTCGTCCTTTCTTTTAGGACCTAAAAAAAGTGTGCCAAAGATGGATTTGATCTGTTTATTTTTGCGAGAGTTATCATGTTTGCGGGTGGACAGACAGGCGCCATCGTAAAAACTTGATTTTCGGATTCAGGGGGTCTCGAAACTTGGAGATCCGTTGAAAAATTGTAATGTCAAATTTCCGACAATTCTAATACTTTCTCAATCATAAATGATGAGAATGTAAACATGGTATAATTTGAATAACATTTAGAACCTTTTAAAAATTTTAGATTATGTTAGGGTTTCCTAGCGGAAATGGTTATTTTGAATAAATAAATTATTAGAAAGACGACTTCCAACATACACAATTTAAGTTTATATTAGCGTTTTAATACAGAAATCCAGAGATCGGAATTTATAGTAAAAAATCATTCGATCATTCGATTTTGGAAGAATTTAAGGCCATGTTAACGTTCTTCATGCGAAATCTGTTATTCAAACAAAAATACTCTAATTAATTAATGAATTTTTAGTACTTTCTTTTACTATTTTTCGCCGAAAAATTCGGGATTTTTAATTAAAAAAATACCATTTTTCAGATTATCATTATTCTCCAGTTTATTCTTCAGTCGTTAAATTCCAAATTTTTGTAGAATTTTTATAATTTTTATAATTTTTTAAAAATAATTTTTATAATATTTGAAAAATAAATGGGTAACTTAGCGTTTTTTACCGGATATTTTAAATAAGAATAATTTGACTTCAAAAATTAAACTTACAATTTTACACAACTTTACTAAGGTTATATTAGCGTTTTTTCTCAGAAACTGGTATTTTCGAACATAAATACAATGGTTCGATTTTCTATAAATTGTATAAAAATATTATATGTTATGAATTTAAAATTTAATAAAAGATGTGCTATAGCCATATATACATCTAAATTAATTATGAAGTTCAACAAATATAAAAACCGTTGCCCTGGGTTCTCGTGCAAAAATGTTGTATGAATACTAATATTTATTTTTATTTTAAAATTGCGTAAGAAGAAACAGATGTTTCCTAGTGGAAAAAAAAACAAGTTCAGTGATTCGAATTTCGTACCTATGGCCTCTTCCTCATTTTTGATCACTATCGCCATGTTGTTAAAGAATCGTAAATTCGTACTGCGAAACATATGAAAATATCCATAATCGCTTTCTATTTTGTAACTGATTCTAACACAATAGTGATGTTTGTTTTTGAAAAGAGAGACAGTGTTTTCAGGTTGGCCACACTCCATCAAAACAATATCAGTGAGTGGAACCCTTTGGTAATTAGTTACTTTATCAATATGCTCGTCGTAATCAGCAACATAGTAACTATCGTGCGTTAAAATTAGAATGGTGTCTATTTCCGTCTCCGTCGGATCTCCAGTTCTGGAAAATCAAAAAGTGGCCAATTGAAAAGTAATACTGTAAAAGTAACAAATTAATGTAAGAATAAGAAATCAAGGTTAGAACTACATACACTGGATCAGCGTCAATCAGTCCCCAACTGCCAAGAATTGAATCCAGGTCGGGTATCAATAACTTTTTGCAATCTTCGATTAAGAGCTTTACATGAACTGCCGTCGCTGCATTGTCTTCTTCATCGGTGCGCTCTTGGAATATATCCTCGCTTACTGGATTACCCAGCATCATATCGATTGTTGCTTGTCTATAGACGTCCTTGAATCTATTCAAATAGTATCTGAAAAGCATCCAGAACTTCAGCACGTTTGAAGGAAGGAGTATTTTAGACAAGGAAAAACAGAAGCAGAGTAGGCAGATGTGTAGGAATATGAAATGAGTTTTTTAACAGGGTTGCTACAGAAGTCCGGTTTCAAACTTTTATGACTTTTCAAGATCAACGTTTGAAAAAAATCCAGGCAATTCTATTCAATTTCAACACATTATACTGCTCACAAAACGTACATTTTTGTAGATGATCGTAGAAAATGATAGATTTTGTTAAATTTCTACACAGAAAACTAGAGAATATGAAAATTCAAAATTTGTAATGAATAATTATAATTTTTGTGATTTTTTATGGACAATAAAAAGTTTTTATAAACAATTATAAAAATCTACACCACTTTATGAGATTTTGCGAAAACATAGAAAAATATATAACTTCATTATAAATGTTTAGTTTCTTTATGATTTTTAATCGTCTTTTTTATAGAAAATTATGAGTACTGTTAAAATTAACGAACCTTTACGATTCGCAAAAGCTAGTTACAGTTTGTAATATTTTTCTTTAAAAATTCCCAGTTTCTACACATAATTATTAATAAATACAATTTTCTGCGAATAAACCGGCAAATTTTCGACTCCAAGATGAAAGTTTGGTTTTTTTATCATTTTTAATAGGTTAATGTAGAAAATTATGATTTTCCACAACAATTACGAATTTATACAATCAATATGTATATGTAACTGCATATTTATATGAAAAATGAGGAATAAATAGAATCACAATATCATTAATTTTCTACAATCTTATATAAAAATTTTATCCTCGTAGAACGCTGTATGTTTTCGTAAACAATGCTTTCAGAATATTTAGATTTTATCATTTTGAAATTTTTGAAAACCAGCGAGAGATACATGAAAACTGACCAAATATTAAGGGTTTTTTGAAAGAGCTGATCCATGTCCACTCGGAAAAAACACAGTGCATCAATATTTGAAAAACTTTAAACAATATAAATTTAAAAACACATCATTTCTAGAAAGAAAAAACTGATGGTATATTGTGTGAATTGAAGAGAATCAAGACACACTATAACAATAATATTATTATAGAATGAAAAAATTATGGACTTATAATCATATTATTTATATTATTTAAGAAAAGAATTCGTATCACGAATCTTAAAATTTGTTGTGAAGTACTAAAATGATTATCAAGACTTTAAAATAGACGTGAATAAAAAAAATCCAGTCATCTTTTCAAAATTTCAACACTTTTTCAGGTCTTGTAGCAGCCCCGTTTCAAGGGTGAAACTCAAACCTTAAAAACAAATTCTCAGTCACAACAAGTTAAACAGTCATCATATAAAGTTTATAATAAATATCGAGAAAACTTTTGATAAAAAATTAAATTAGAAATAGGTTCCATTTAATGATCAGTGTTTAGCCGATTAAAAGTTTAAACAATTCAAACAGGTTCCACGTTTAACCGATTAGGTATTTAACCAAATTTAACCTACAGAAAAGCCTATTCAGTTAAGTCAGCACGGGTTGAAATTTCCCATCGTTTTCACATTCTTTTTTTTTAAATTTAAACTAACTTCAAATAGTTCAGTTTTCCAGGTTAATATTCAAAATAAGAGATAATTTACAATAACTGAACCAGGCCTAAAATGTTTTAAAAAAATTACTGAACACCCTATGTATGTGGACCCCCTCCCATACTCAAAAAAGAAACCAAAAAAACATGTTTTCAACTGTAAAGATAACCCGGGGAATAGGAGAATACATTTTTTAAAGCCAAATTGATGTGGGTACTAATTCATTCATCTGAAACGCTTTAATTTCCTAACATTCCTAATAAAAATATTGCACTTTCAACATAATAGATAAATTTTTAACCAAATAGTTCAATTTTCAACAAGAAAGATCAATTTTCAATCAAAAATATTAATTTGCTACAAAAGAGATGCATTTTTACATCAAAGAGACGAACTTTAATCTAAAAAAGATCAATTTTTTACCGAAACTGGAGTAGTTCAATTTTCAAATAAGAAAGTTAATTTTAAAAAAATACAAAATTCGGTCAAAAATATTTTTATTTTAGATCAATGATCAAATGAATAGTCTTCAACTAAAAAATATATTTAGCAACAAGGTAGTTAAACTTGCAACCAAATATTTAAATTTTCAAACAAAAAAGATGAATTCTCAGAAAAAGATGTAATAGTTGATGTTTTAACAAAAAATATTTTAACTGTAGATCAATATCAGTAGAATTAAATAAAAAAAGAAAACATCTTCAACAAAATAGTTCAATTTTTTAACAAAGAGGAAAAATTAAAACTAAAATGATAATCCTAAAAAAATATATATAAAAAAATAACATTCGCAACAAAGTAGTTCAACTTCTAAACAATAACGAAGTAGTTAAACTTGCTACCAATTTATTGAATTTCCAACCAAAAGTTATTGTAAATATTGTAAAGAACGCTCCTTCAACAAAATAGTTCAATTGTCAAACAAAGAGATACAATTTCTACTAAAATGATAATTCTCAACAAAAAAAAAAAGAATTTTTAACAAAGTAGTTAATCTTCAAACCAAGTCGTTAAATTTTTAACCACAATAGATAAATATTGATCCAAAAATGAAATAGTTGAATTTTCATCGAAAAAGATTAATTTTTGATAAAAAAAGAAAGGTTTTTCAAGAAAATAGTTATACTTTCCACTAAAAAGATGAATTTCTCAACTAAAATTATGAAACCTCAACTAAAAAATAATAGTTAGTGTTGGTTTTGGGGCTGACCATGACCATAAATTCAGTCTCGAAAATGTTTTGTCTCTCCCGCTCTGCTTTGTCACGCCTGAATGAGCACTAAACATCCTCCCAAAACTCCTCTCAGCCATCACCGCCGCACAGCGTCAATTATCGGAAACACTAAATCCAGATTCGACTGTACTCACCTTTCCAACCAAAAAAATTAATTTTAAACAAAAAATGTGATAATTTATATTTCTACCAAAAAACGTAATAATTGTCACAAACAGTTGAATTCAACAAAAACAGGAAGAATTTGTAACAATATACTTGTACTCAAAACATAATAGTATAGTAGGCTATTCAAACAAAAAATATTGATAATTTATCCACTAAGGAATAGTAGTTTAAATAAACATTAAAATTAATTTTTTATACTTTTAGAATATTATGTTATAAGAATGCAAATTTTTCGTACAAAAAAGTTTGTTTTTAACTAATTTTGTTTATTTTCCACTGAACACACGTTTGCCGGACTACGTAACATTTTAGACTATGAACTGTAGTTATTTTGAATAAAAAAAGAAGTTTAAAATGATGGAAAGTTTAACCGAATTAACTTTTCTAAATATAAAATGGCTAAACGCTTAAACGTAGAAATTACTCGAATTGTTCAAACGTTTAAACTTCTATTCTTTCTTTTAATTAAGTCAACTAGTCCAGTGTGGGTCAGTAAAAATGGATATTTATATGGAAGCCCAATGGAACGGGAATTTCGTTTAATTTTCAATGAAAAACCTGAAATTTGATAGAATAACGGTTATTCTTAATTTCCACAGGAGCAAATAATAAAACGTCTGCAATCATAAAAAATATCAATTATATTTTAGTTACAACGGACTATTTTTATTCGTATGGCCAAGAAAAAAAATGTTAAACCCAGGCATTTTTTCTGTGATAAAAGTGGCGACATTTAGTTTGTATAATTAAAGTTTGTAAAATTGATACCTTATCAGTTCGAATGTAAGATGAAGTTTTTTTAACCCTTAAAGTTGAACCTATTGAGATTAGAAAAGTTTCATTATATAACTCATTCATTATCAAACGGCTGAATTAAAAGTCCTTAAATGGAAATTATGTTAAGCTTCAATTCGGAAAATCAAAAATTCAGAAGAGTTCAATTTTTAACTGCTTTAATTTGCAGTTTGGTTTTGACTACTTGAAATAAAAAATCTTCATCTTTAAAAGTTTGAACTTTTTGATTTTAATGAATGGCAACAGTTTTTGCGAACCAGAAAAATATCTGGAAATTGAGTAGGAATTATTTCCGGCGATAAAAGTGGCCACTCTGTTTTAATCAAAATTGATAAAGTTATATTTTTGATATTATAATTGTGAAACAGCGTAGGTTTATGCTATTTTCGATGTTCATCAAACATCAACTCCTTCTTAAACCTTCAGTTGTAACTTTTTCAGTTTGCTAAGTAAAGCCCAGAAGCTGAATTATTCGGAATAATCGAATTAAACTTTTTTTCACTTAAACCAGTGCTCAGCCAGTCAGTTTTCGTAATTTTTCAATAAATTTTTGCAGAGAATGCACTTAGGAATGTCCGTAGACTGATAGAGCTAGATGAATTAAAAAATGTATTACAAAAATTATTTGTTTTTTCTGATGCTCGGCGCATAATGGAGTTCTCTAACTTCTCTAAGTTTTCTGAAAAAAATTGAGCCCAATCAAATTAATATTTAAAAAACTATTAATGTCACAAGCTTGGCTCTACAACCAGGACTGTAACGCGTTTCAGCTGTAATTCTTAATATAGTTAAACAGCGCCTAAGATAAAAGCGAATCAAGTAATCGGATAATATCAAAATATTATGAATAAATAGATAATATTACATAATACAAAATAATTGATTCATTTTATATCCAGCACAATAGAATGGTTCTATGTATGACCGCCAATTTTCCAATGCTTTAAGTACGTGGAATTGAAAGAAGTGGAAGGTCGAGAAAGTGCCAAAAATATTAAAAATGAAAATACATTTTTTTCTATTTTCAAATACTGCGAATTGAATTAAATTCTCGCTACAGTCAGCACGGGAGGTGCCAATCCCCTTACGCTTTGAGACATTAATCTTAAATATCAATTAGATTGGGCTAAAGTTTCCCAGGAAACTTCTTTTTACTGTAATTAACAACTTTCTCGCAGGAAGTTTTTCGTTTGCTGAAAATTCGCTCCATAAACGATACACTGAGAGGTACAGAAGTCCGACATGCGCCGAACGTCAGAAAATAATAAAAAAAATCCAGAACCAAATTTTTAAAATCCTTTTACTCTATCAGTCCAAGGAAATTCCAAAGCGCATTTCCTGAAAATGTTATCCAAAAATTCCCCAAACTAATTGACAGAGCACCGGTGGAAGTGAAAAACGAATTAAAATAGATTTAAAAAAGGCCGTTTTTTGTCTTTAATTAGGAAACTAAAATAGCTACAACTTTTGATCGAAAGAAAAAAGGATACGCAATGGAATTTAAAATTTAGATATAACCTTCAAAAATTAAAATTAGAAAATGTTTTTAAAAGCCTCCAGGGGTCTTCCTACTCTCGGCGAATTAATTTGATATGCCCGTATTTGATCTGGCATCTCATTTTTGGTCGAAAATACAATTGTTTTGTTGTTCATTTGTCTTTTTTTCCCTTTTGGATTAAAAATTAATTTTTTGATTGAACATTTAACAGCTTTTTGGTTGAATTTTAATCATTGTTAAATAATGGATGTTAAGGCTTGTCGGTATACTGGTCCAGCAATACTTGAACCAGTTTACCGACAAGACTTAAAATCAATTGTTTGAAGTCTTTACTGGTCGACACTTACTAACATCAGCTTCTAATTATTTTTGTTTGGAAATTCGATCACTTGGCTGGAAATAATTTGTTTTAATTAATATTTCGTGATTAAAAATTAACTTTATTTTTGAAAATTCACCTCTGCGGTTGAAAAATTAACCATTTTGTTGAGAACTCCACTTTTTTTGGTTGGCATATTAATCTTTTTAATTGAAAATTTCACTGTTCCATTTCTGGTTAAAAATTGATCTTTTTGGTTGAAAAGCCTAGTAATTCGTTGGAATTTCAGGTCTTTTGTTGAAAAGTCGTCTTCTTTGTCAGAAAATTAATCTTCTTGGTTGAAAATTGATCAGTTTGGTTAAAAATTGACCTTTGAAAATTTAACTATAACTTTGATGAAAGTGAAACTGTATTATTAAACATTTATTTCATGGGTTGAAGATTCATCAGTTGAATCAAGCATTCTTCTCTTTGGTCAAAGTATTAAGTATTTTGTAAAAATACGTTTTTTTTGGGCTACATTTTTTTATATGTTACTTTTGTGAAAAATTCCCCTATTTCCCCTGTTTTGGAAGTATTTTGGGCTGTGAAGTCTGAATCAGGGATATTAGTCAATGAAATGTTTCATTGAAGCATTTACAGTTTCATGACACAATGCCTAAAAGGATAAACGTAGAAATTATTCGAATTGTTTCAAAGTTTAACCAGTCAAGGACAGAGCATTAGTCCAACAAACTGCAATAGAGAAAATGGCAAGCAGGAGTTCGAGTTAGAGATAATTAAAAATGAAGATAGGGCTGAAATGGCCTGAAGCTACATACACTAAAAACTCGTGATTTTAACTGAAAAAATATTGTTTGATTACGAGATGATTGAGTTAACACAAGACGTAAACTTGCATTCGCAACACAGTCAACGAACCTTGTTAAATTATACATGGCAGTAGCATAAAGAATATCTGGATGAGTATTGAGTTGAAGTTCTATTTTTGGTGGTTTTGCGGGTATAAGTTCAAGACAACAATTATCGAGAATATCTAAATAATGTGACCAATCGATGTTCAGCTGGTCAGTGTCGATCGAATACCCTAGTGAGATGTCTATCGCCGCTTGACGTATGTCATCCAAAAAGTGTTGTTGGTAATATCTATATCGGAAAATGAGAGGAAAGTGTCAGGACTTTCTGGGAATTGCATCCAATTTATAATTCGAAAATTCGAAAAAAAGGGAAAAGCGAAGATTGTGCAACTCTTATTGAAACTTTTGAAAGTAATAAATGATACGTGGAGTGTAAGAGGAAATAGTAGAGAGGAGACGAAATTCTATCTAATCAATAATGTAGGAAAGCTAAATGAGGATTCATCTTCTTCGTAACGAATGAAAGTAAAAGAAGAAATTGCTGTAACTAGTTATTAAACTCACCTGTTTGCAGAATTCATTCCATCTTTCATTAACCCAGTGAACTTTCTTTCTCCAGTTCTCGTATAGTCACCCTAAAAATATACTTTTATTTATAATCAACGTTCTATGATAATTTGACAATTCACTGTAAAACTAAACTGGTACCTCACAATGGTCGTTTTAAGTGAGATTTAACTATTCTAAATCGAACAGTTTGAAGATTTCTGGTTGAAAAATTAAATCCACGCTATAATTTTTAGAATGCATCAATACATTTGCAAATGTTCCAAATTATATAATTTAAAATAAAAAACATTAAAAATTGTACGATTACACATTTTTTAAATAAAAACTTTAAAAATTAGAAGTTAAATTATTTTTACTTTAGAACGTTTCGAATAAATAATTGTAAATTCTTATTTATATACTGAAATTCAACCCTTTCAGTTAAAAACTAAAAGCGGAACAATTAAAATTGCAACGTTCAAAGTATAAAATAAAACTTTGAAATTTTTACGAGTCGAGTCTTCTTTTTAATTAAAAAATTTCAAAGCAGATTGTTAAAAATGGAATATTTTAGACTGAAACAATATTAAACATGTTTAAGAATTAAAAAATTTTCAAAATTGATAATGTAGTAAGTAATTAGTTTCACTACTAAGACGTTCGAATTGAAATATTTTAATTTTTAACGTTAAACTCCGTAAATTGCTTAACTTTAAACAAATGAAGAATTGTCTTGTAAAATCAATTATTAATCAACTTTTAATACTCGAGCCGTACAGTTCAATTGAAAAAAAATTGATTACTTTATATTCACAGTGGATCAACTTACAACGTTTTTTTATCCAAAAATTTCAGTAACAAACGCTTTTATAGTTTCTTTACACGAAAATGATACTTGAAAAAGAAAATTTTTAAAGTACAAGATTTCAGAACCACGCGTTGTGAATTGAATATGATTTCATAATTGACAAAGCCAAGAATGAAACTTATTTATGCTTTTCTTCAAAAATTTGTAAAATTCCCGTTTAAAAAAATACATTCAGTGTCATTTCCTCGTTTTCCGATGTAATAACCAACTTATAGATTTACGGATTTCACGAACCTTTAAAGCATTGGTTCCCGCGTATTGTTTGCTAATGATATCTCCATTATTAGCCCAAAGCAATTGAAAGGTTTGTCGAAGATTTGTGGGCAATGTGCCATCCGGAGGAATTAAACCAAGTTTCGAAAATTGCATTTCCATGACAGCTTTTCCTAACGCTGTTTGAATTACATTCGTTCTGTCTAAGCAATCTATGCAGTTTACACGAAATACTCCTTTTTGCGTGCAAATTGTTCCTTGCTTATCTCGCCAACAGTATCCCATGTCAGTTACGACACCAGCGAGTGCATTGATAAGAATTGATACGTTCTCAAAGTGCATTCCACGACTGCAGAAAAAATATATGTATTGCATTAACGAAAAAAAAAAAAATGTTTTTGGAGCCTTTAAGTATAATACACCAGACCCGCGGCTTAGGGCTCCGCGGTTTAGGCTTTCCTAGAATTGCTGGCCCATGCAGTTTCTCAGCTAGCGGGGTCAAGATAAGGTTATCAGTTGCGGATCGATAAAAGCGAGGTGTCTGGCTTTCGTTTGTGTGACGATTTTTTTTAATTCCGAAGGAAAATAGACACAGCGTTTTTCGTTCAAAGAGACGTCTGAGTTTGCAGGTCAAGTGAAAGCAGTTAGCTCGCGAAGCTTATTGGAACAATAAGGTTAGAAGTTATGAATACCAGACCAACCAAATTTTCAAAAACAAGTAATAATATGGCTTTGGCGGCTGCTCTGATAGAATGGTTTTAAAGAGCCGAGAGACAGAGGCCGCAAACGTCCGCAAACTTTTAAAGTAAGCAAGCAGGAAAAACATTCTTGTTTGGTCTTACGGATTGCTAACTTTATAATTATTCCTCAAGTTTAAATTACTATGTGTATTAGATAACAAAATGGACGAAATTGAACAAATATTTTTCATTACGGAGAAAAATCCAACAGAAATGGTTAAGACAGCCCTGACTGTTTACGTTTGGATTCCCCCGATTCATGGTCAAGGCTATTTGCAGGCAACTCTCGACACTGTCCTTAAACCGAGGGTTTGGTGTAGTTGAATTTATTAGAATTCTCACCAGTATTCATGAAAGTCAAAAATGGCGTATGTGAGATCTGGATGATTGTAATTAAGTACATGATTACTGTATGCGTCCCAAATTACTTTTTCTTTGCCTGCTTGCTCGACTAGATTAACTATACAAATAGGTCCATAGCAATTAAGCTCTTCCGTAAAATGTTTCTCGAAAGCGACCTGTGTTTCTGCTTCATCTGCAGATTATTATTAAAAAATGCTAATTTCGGTAAAGGATAAACACGAGTGATACTATGGGATTGAACCAAGTTTAAATGAAAGTTCTAAATAAATGGGATCATATGATTGTTTATGATAATATTGCACCACACGAAAATTTAAAGATTACATGAAAATAATAAGTAGGGCGCTTTTTGAAAAAAGTAGGTTTTTGTATTTAGTTGCTAAGAAATGGAAAATTTTTCATAAGATTAAATGGTAAATTGTTTTTTTTTTTAAATAGATTTTGTTGTATATGGTTTTCTATCACTTTGTGAATATAACAAGGTGAAAATGAAATTAATCGGAGGGGATTTTTTAGAAAAAAAAACTATATTTTTGTATTCAATTACTAACAAATTAAGAAGTTTTCATGATATTATGCGGTAAATATTTAATATTTTTTTATTAATTTTTTTTATTGATTTTGATTGTAACCTTACGGACATTTTAAGATAAAAATAAAAATAACCAGAAAGGTGGTTTTTGAAAATGGTCAATTTTTGTAGGGGAAAGTGTGGCTACACCGAAACTTTTTCGTAAGTCGTTTTTTAATTTAAAAAATAGTTTTTTGACATGGTCGGATCGAGAATTTAGTTGGCTTCTAAATGTTACTGATTATTCTGAACTATGATATAACTCAATTCTCAATCCAACAATTCCTAACACGTTGCCAAATAAAATGTTGGTACATTCTAACCCTATAATGAGAAGGTATTAATTTGATGCAAAATTGGACTTCGTCGGTTTTTAAAAAGGTGTCTCTTTATCTGGCAACACATTCATGTGTTGCGGCGGGTAATGTGGTGCGGCGGTCAATGGGGCGCATCCTCATTTACAGAAATTGATTGATTGATAGCGAGAGGTATTTACTGTACTGTATTTTTTATGTGTACTGTTTTGTATAGTGAAAAAATTTGCTCAATAAAGCTAATCACTCAATTCTTATTATAAAAAGTTATTATTGGTAGTTATGTGTGTATTTCTAAAGTGTCCAAAAAGTAGTGAAAAAGTACAGTAGCATCTTTCCGGACTAAAAAAAATAATATATAACGTTCAAGTTGCACACAATTTATAAGTAATTATTGAACCCATCATTCACTCGAAATTAATTTCATTGAACTCAGTAAACAACTTTTACTTCCCTTTCCGAAAATGCACTAAGAGCGCGCCACATTAGCCAACCAGGAAGGATAACTTGGTGCAGGCACACTTCTTGTGAAACTTGATAATCAACTACTCTAATAGACGTAAATTCAATAATAATCATACACATAGGTTAGATAAGATATTGATTTACGTGCTCTATATTATTTTACTACAGTTTTCAACATATTTAACTTTTAACGGAGCTTTTACTGCCATGTGCGCCACATTACCCGCCGCTCCCCTATACAAAATAAAAACACAATTTTCCATAAGCGTCGGAAAAAACTTATGACCACCGAAAACACTTTTTATGTCGTAAAATTTACCATGTTATGTAGAATGTCAAGAAACTCTTTCGATAAAATTAGGGCATTAGGGCCCACTTTTATTTAAAAACTAAAATCGCACGGTTTAGATTTTTCTTTATAAAAGCAAGTGTCGGCTTAGTCCAACTCTCCCCTATTTAATTAAATTGAAACTATTCTGCACATCTAATTGAAAGCTGTATTATTGACATATCTTTAATACCATAATAAGACATGATTTATTGAATATAAATATCAAAGAAATAGTGTTTCTTCACGGGAATTTTAAAATGTATACTACTTTTAAATATTATAACTGACGTACTCCACAATAGAAAAATTTGTTTTTGAAAAACTTTGAAAGAAAACGAGATTCAATCAAAAAAAGTGTTAACCAATATTTCACATATAATATTGCAATAATTTCTTCATTTCTTGGTCATTATGTATACAAACCAAATTTTCTCCAGAAAAAAACTTCCGATTATTTTAATTTTCAATTTGAAATATTTGTTGGGGTAAAGACATTCGCATTCAACAGAAAAATGGATTTAAAATATGTTAAACAATCTTACAGTTATTAAATATAAAAATCGAGTTAAATAGAAGCTTCTAGTGTCTTCCCTGGGGGTTTACATTTTTCTTGTACTACTCTCCTATTCCTTTACACACCCGCGACCCACTATTTTGGTAGTGGAAGGGGGACCTACAGTTTAAGGTGGGTTCCGAACCACCAAGAACAACAGATTTAAATACTTGATAACTTTTTTCTGCAGAAAGTCTAGAAGCACCGGAGCAATAACTCTCCAGAGATGAACAATTTCCTTGCCAGGTTAGTGTCCACCGTGTGTGCCGCCGAGGCTCTTACAGAGTACGAGGCGGGAATCGAACCTGCAAGTCGACGGAGTGGGTCTAAAGCGTCTACAGTGACCATCCCCCCATTTGATAAAAACCCAGCTTTTTTCGCAAAAAATACCATTCCGACTATTTTCATTTAATTCTTAAAACATTTGTGACGAAACAGACAACATTCAATTAAAAACCTCGATTTAAAAAATGGTGACCAATATTTACCATATAGTCTTACGATAATTTCTTAGTATTTAAATACAAACCAGAGTTTTTTCTAAAAATACCACTTCGATTATTTTGTTTATTATCTTGATACATTCGTGAGGTGATAGAAAACCACATTCAATGAAAAAATCAATAACAACATTTTTAACGAATATTTAACATACAATATTTTTTGAAAATGTCTTAAGCTCTTAGTGATTAAATGAAAAAAATCGTCTTTTTCCAAAAAGCAACTGACCCATTTATTTTGTTTTTATCTTAAAATATTCGTGGGATGTCATATTACCATTAACAGTAAAAAGAATCCCAATTACTTGGAAATTAATTTTAAACTTGCTGCAGCCCAACTGTGGTGAATTTTAAATCAAATTCGTAACTTGAACAATTTTAAATTGTACCATTCATTCTAGATTAAATTACCTTTGTCTATTCGAGGCGGTGGTTTATATTTATAACCAGGTTGTGACCAATAAACAGGGACACTTCCTCGAACTTGAACAAGGGATACTTGATGATCATGGTACCAAACTAATTGTTCAGTCTCGACGTAATTCGCACACTTGCCTTCTTCATCGACTCCACGTCTTTTATATCTTTAATGATAAATTGTTTTAAAAAAGTAGTTAGTTACCTTCATAGTATTCTGATATTAGATTGACCAGGATGTCTACCAGATGGATGGTTTAAAATTCCCATTCGATCCTTAATTTTTTCCGGTCAATTAAAAAGACTTTATAGGGTCTAAATTATTTCAGACGATTTTTAAACATTTTAAGACACTTATTAACATTTTAAAAGGTTTACAAGATTTCTGATTTTGAACGAGAATTTTCGGAAAAGAATTATCATTCTGAGTTGGAACATCAGATCACTTGTGGTCATAAGAATCACAATTTGGATTTGGGATAAAGAGTTGTAATTCTGAATTTAAACAGGGATTTTTTTCAATTTCCTTCTAAAACAGCATAAAAATTATTTTCCAAAATGTCCCGTTCCATCTTAAAAATTACCTGATCCAAGAAAAGTTACAATTCTATACGAAGTTCCCTGTTCCAAAGTCAAAATTATCATTCTATACGGGATTTTTTTTATATTCGTTTATTTATTTACCATCCGAAACTCAGAATTATAGTACGTTTAAAAATATTCGACACCAAATCAGATTATTACACTCATTCCCAAAATTCCCTGTCCGCAGTCTCAATTAAACTTATGTAAAAAATGTTCTATCATAATTCAGAAATATAGTAATTCCCTTTTTCCAAAATTTGTAAGAGGAAAGTTTCAAATTGTGACAAATTTTAAAATAGAACAAGGAATTTTCTTATTTCCTTCTTCTAAATCAGAATAAACATTTTTTCTCAAAATTTACATTCCATGTAAAAAAATTTCCTGTTCCAAGTTTAAAATTCTATGTTCCCAGATTTTTATTCTATTCTCAGTATATTATAATTCTTTTCGATAATTCCCTATTCCAAGTCAAGATAATTGTCATTCTTTACGCGATTTTTTAAATATTTTTTTTATCTATTCCCTGTCCAAACTTAGAAAAATATATAGGTTGGAAAATTATCCGTCCCAAATTTGATATCATAATTCTTTACTGAAATTCCCGGTCCTGCCTTAGAATTATAATTCTTTTAGAACATTCTCTATTCCAAATGAGAATTATAATGTTTTCATAAATTCTCTATTTCAAGTCAGAATTAGATTAATAAAATACACGAAATCAAACTACTCTTAATTTTCAAATTAGTCCATTCCAGGTGTTTTTTCAGTTGTTTCGATGTCCCAGTCAGGTAGACACCCTGATTATAAGATAATTGGCCAATATAAAATTTTAAGAAAAAATATACCGAGTTCCAGCTCGAAATCTACTTCTCCTGGATATTATCGCCAAGTTAAATATTTCGTGTTGAGGTTGGTCATCGAACCCTACTTCTACTTTGCACTTTTCTATCTGTACATATCCTTGAATTATTGGTAAGATCCAGCAGTCCGCTTTCTCAGTCTGAGAGACAAAAATAATTATTTTTAATATAAAATCCTGTGACCCAATCAAATATTACAAAAACAAATAAAGGAGACTTTAACCTTCAGATTGAAGAGATCTAGCAGCATGTGCTTATTCCAAAAAAACCTATCGTCTACTTTTTTCCAAAGAGGCTGATTTAGATCCTTTTTATCTCGCTGAATTTCTCTAGCACACTGTCTTTGTAAGGAATTTGTAATGTCCCCAGTTTGACAAAAAAAGAAAGAATCCGTTTCTGTGAATATTTTGTTTAACTCTTCTAAAATTCGCTTCTCGAATTTCTCTTTATCTTTGACTCCACTTCGTTTTGTTACTGTAGATTTGACCTAATTTTGCAAAAAGAAAGTTTAGTATCAACTGGTATGCGACTCTATAATTGTCCATTAATTAAATACGTATTTCAGAATTTTCCGTGTAATATTTTTTTACCTGAGAAGTGGCAAGGGCAGCGGCTTGTTGCGTTGTATTTTTTATAGTGTTAGTAGCACTTTTAATTGTGCCCCAAGTTTTGGCAAACCCAGCTTTCTGGGTTACATCAAACATTCCACCCACTTTCTTTTTTGGTACATTTTGGTGCTTTTTGCAAGGAAGTAGCCCTATGTCTGTATTTTCAGACAGTAGATTCAAAAAAGCGATCGATTTTATTTTGTAGACCACATGCCCTCCATGCAATTCTCCAACCGAGGCGACTTCTTTTATTAACATCAAACGAGGTTCTAGAACTGAAGTTTGTTCGATTTTCCCCACAATTCCGTAAAAGAATCCAAGGCATTCTAAGTCTAATGCACTTGCCCATTCCCAATCTACAACAATTATGATTTTGATTGAATTATCAAATTTTTCAATACAAAGACCGAATGTTTCAGCTAAAAAATATATTTTAAAGAAATGTATACTTGGTTATTCAAATCTAAACACAGAAAGAAAATTTGGTAGCGTTTCAGGTCAACTTTAAAAAAATTACCAGGTGAACATTAAAATTATCCTCGAAATTTGAACTCGAATAAATTTCGTCATTGTATTGTTGGCAATATAATTTCCAGAAAATTTTGTTTTCACTAATGGCGGAAATGATCTACATTCCTGTTTTTGAGCTGTTTCTGAAGTCCTTTAATTTTTATAATATTAACATGCTATTTTTTCCTTGTAAAAGCACGAAAGGGAATAAAATTATGCGTTTAATAAGCCCAAATTAAATGCAAAATGTTAATTTTATAAAATCATATTGTCAAAAAAAGTCTCCAAAGTGTTCTACTAATCTGTTAAGGAATTTTTAGAAAATTATACCTAGATTCTGCCTCGGGCTTAAACTCGCTGCAAAAGGTCCGCAGAACTTTGAAAAATATTGATTATTTTTAAAGATATTCCAATTTTTCAAAAACATCGAAATTTGACATTTTCTTGCAATATATTTTTATTTAATTGATATTTTGCCTTTAACTTGGGCTTATTAGACGCGGAATTTTGTTAAATTTCATGCTATTATGAGGGGAGAAAGGCAAGTTATTATTTTAAAAAAAATAGTCACCTTAGCAACAGATTAAAAAATAGCAGAGCAGGTAATTTCCGCAATTTCTCATGTACAGTTGAGATAAAAAATAATTCTTTTTTTAATATGGTCAAAATGATTAATATGGAATGGTAAAAAAAGTGAAAGGTATACGTATCCCGTGCTAATTAGAATCGGTAGAATGTAACTTAATCAATTCATATTAATCTGAATTTGCAAAACAAGCAGAAAAGTACTAAAATAATTATTCAAACTTCGAAAAGAATTGGCAAAAAAAATTTCCAGACACTTTTTTAAAGTTCCAGGACTTTTCCAGGTTCTTTTTCCGAATTCCAAGACTACTCTAGAATTGCAGCAAGGAAAGCCGCACACAGCAGTCAAAAACAAGAATTATTAGACAACAATTTTAAGGCCCTCAAAATCTTCGATTGTTCAATTTAATTTTGCGCACAAAAATGTATGAACAAATAGTTTTAAAATAAGCAATTTTAGGAATGTGATATTTATCTAAAAGAAAATTGCTTGAAAAAACTCGTCGCTGATAAGATCAGTACTTAAAAAGCATCAGTAGTTGAATGAGTTTACAAATTAATTGTGTTAAACAATTTACTTTTAAGAATTCTTCGATATATCACTTCAAGGTAGAAAAAGTATTGTTTGGTCTTCAGATCATGGTAATATAATATTAAAATGGTATTAGCGACGACAAATTTTCATAATTGGAAAATTTACAAACAAGTTATAAAACTTACAAATAATTATTTGACCTATTAGGTTTCACGAGAAGACCAACTGACATAGTACAAACATTAATACTGGTATCAAAACATTTAATTGAAAGATGATTTTTAATGAAAAATAAATTTGTTTAAAAATATCAGCTTGGAAAAAAATAATAGCATCATTCGATTCTATGGAGAACATTTCATAGAATGAAATCAGGCAGTTATTCGCACACTTTGCAAGCATTTGTTTTAAAAATAGTATGCGATACTAGTGCGTGTAGGTGATTTACAAGTTGTTCATACATTTCCAAATTATAACAATGTTTCGCTATTAATACCATTATAATAATAAATTACAACCATTTTAAAACTGAATAATTTATTTTCTACGATAAACTGATATACTAAAAAATTGGTTTAAATACATTCTTAATAGCAATTCAATTGTACAATTATTTTATTATTTATGTTCCTCAAGTATATCTCCATTAATCCTAATCAATAACAAGTTTAGTTAAGCAATTTTCTTTCAGATAAAAAAATCATTTAAGATTGCTAATTTTGTCTATATATGTTTATATAATATTGCACACAAAATTAAATTATAAAAGTATAGAATTTGAGGACCTTAAAGAATTTATTCTGAAAATGTATACAAAAAATGACTTCAAAATCTCTCAAGAAATAGAGCCTGTAGACTTGTAGATGATTTATGAAAAGTAAATTCCTCGTTTTTACCACTGTGCAGCAGTTTCTATATTGAATCAACTTCAGGAAACATTAAGAAAATTTGGAACTCTATGTTGTATTTCCATCTTTCAATGGAATTTATATAATTAAAATCGCCAAACTTTCAAAATAGGATAGAATTATTCAATTCACTAAAACTTTTTATTGCAACACAATATATAAATTTAATATTAATTCCAGTTTTTTTAATAGTATTTCAGTATTAACCTGATTATCTTACTTTTCTTTATTTTTTCTCTCGACATATTTTTAATTTAATAAAACTGTGATTTTAATAAAAATAAAAATTTCCGGTTCTTTATCGCGGCTCAGCAGCCACTTATCAAATCATTCTAACCAGCGAATAAGAACAAAAATAAAGTTTAAAATGGTAAATAAAGTGCTCGAAAAAGGAAAAAAATGTCCTCGTAAAAAACCATAGAAGAATAACATCACGAAAATATGTTTCTAGGAATAGAACATCTATACTTAAAAACTAATCAGGTATGCTCTTTTTCGATATCTGGGAAAATGTCAACCAGAGAATTGGGACACGCAAATAAGAAATATATTTAGCATGAAAATTCTAAATATTGCTCATTGAGATCTCGCCAGCAATTGCACTTTACGTAAATATAATTAATACTTAATTTTATCAAAAATATTGTATCACATTCTTATGCAAGTGATGAGCTTTCGGAAGCAAGAATCTATAAACCCAAACGTTCCAGTAACTTGGTACTTGAATTACGAACAAAGAAATACGCCTTCCGGAATTTTTGATTCTGTTATAGATTGACATGAAGCCTAACAGCTGATTAAATTAATGATAAATCTCTCTCGAAGAGCAATGTTAGAATAAAAAAAAGTACAATTAGAAAACAATAACAAAGCGACAAGATGTCACTAGATCTACTGTTTTTTAAAGTAGATACGTCCATTGTACAACCTAATTTTTTGATCCGTTTTAAACAAAAGCGTTAAGATGCCCAGAAGTTTGAAACATTTTAAAGAATTGCGAAAAAGGAGTATATTTAAAATTAATTTTTAAGGAAGAAATCTTAATGATCACCTAAAAACTTACCCGATTTAGCGGAGAGCTCACCAGTAAATTTTTCACACCACAGACTATGCCTCTCTTTTACGAAGATGTAATGTGTATCTGTACGAAAGAGCTCCATTTCGTTAATACACTACAATACGATTTTTTAATTATTTTGTCAATATTCACGCTCGACATGAGTGACATTTGCACTTTTCGTTTTCGAACACACTTCTTCTACAGATGACTTATCGCCATCTTGCTTTTGTTCTTGTAAAATCGTCCGATAGGCGGCGCTAATGTTGAATTAAATATTTTTCAAATCATTCACATTTTTACTTAAAAAGAAAAACCCTGATTAACGGATTTATTACTGACATATATAGTGTTTTAAAATTTCATGAAACTCTTTTAGAGACGTTTTAAAGTTTTAAACGCTTTAAATATTAAGGCGGGAAAATTTAAAAAGATTAAAAAAATGTTATGTATTAAATTTAAGCTTTTAATTATGTATTAATATGTAATAATATTATTATCAATGATAATATTAAAACTGTAATGTATTATAAATATAATAATAAATATTGAATCCTGTATCAACATAATGCTATTAGAGAGCATAAAACGTTGCCAAAATTTCTAGTTTACTAAGCTAATATTGATAAAGTATTAAGAATATATAAAAAGTCCTGTTTATTTTTATCGCAGGCTACACATTCGTTCCGAATATTCCCTTCTTTTCATATTTTTCTCGTTTTGAACTGAATCAATACAACCCAACAAGAAAATACAACTATTTTTCGTTGTAAGTTCATACTTTTTGCATAAAACGTTACTGTTTATTTTTTTTAATAAAAGTATTTTTTGGTTTAAAACACCATTTTTACATTTCCGTTGTTAATTCGTCTTTATTGTTGAAAATTCAATTATGTACCATGTTGAATTCAATATGCAACCAAATTTGGACAAAATGAATGTTTCAATCAAAGAGATGAATTTTGAATAAAGTAGTTCATCTTTCAACCCAGTTAAATTTTCAAAAAACAAAAAATGAACTTTCAACCAATATGATTATATTTTTACTAAGAAAGACTACCTTTCAACAAAATGTCTGAATTTTTAAACAAATAATTTAATTTTAAACTAAGATAAAAGATAAATTTTTAAAGAAAAGTGGAAGTCAAATGTTTAGTAAAAAAATAGACATATATTCAACCCCCAAAATACTTTATTTTTCTACCAAAGAGATGGATTTTTGCAAAAAATGATGCATTTTCAACTAATAAAATGAATTTTTAACAATGTAGACCCACTTTCAACTAAGTATATTTGAATTTTCAATTGAAAATACATAATTTTTCAAACAAACAGTTGAGTTTTTAACTAAAAAATATCACTTTTCAATCTGAAATGCAACAGTGAAATTTTCAAGAAAGACTGTTAATATTCAACCCAAAAAAGGGAAATTTTCAAAAAAATGGATCATTTTACAAACGAAAAGATGAACTTTTAACTGGAATGATAAATATTCAACTAATTAAATGAATTTTTAACAATGCAGCGCCACTTTCAACCAAATATAGTTGACTTTTCGTCGAAAAAGATTTTTTTAACGAAGAATGTAATTGTTTATATTTAAACCAAGAAAGATTTCTTTTGAAAGATTTAAATTTTTAAGCCAAAGGGATGAATTATTAACGAAAAACATACTTTTCAAACAAATAGTTTAATTTCCAACGATAAAGGATTAGATTTTTTTTAACCAAAAGAGATAAATTTTGAAGTGAAAAAGCCGAACTTGAATAAAAAAAGTAAAAAATGATCACAAAATTTTTGAGTTCTCAAACCAAAACATTTTCAACAAAAACGCTACTTGTCAACCAAAAATTTGAACCTTATACAAAAAAATGAATTTTCCACCGAGTGGTTAAATTTTCAACAAAAACTTGCTAAATCCTCAACCAAAAGAGATTAACTAAGTTACAATTTACTGTTTGAAAAAATAGTAACAAAGATTACCCTAAAACTTACAAATACTATCTAGCAATGATCGACACATCAAAATACATCGATACACGGTTTTTTTCATTGCAAACTCGGGGAAATCCTAGCCGGCAAAGAGGCTCCTTATTGGCGCCACCACACTAACCACTACGTTTTTAAAAATACCTTCAAGTATTGAAAATGCTTTGGAAAACCTTCAAATTATTAAAATCTACTAAAAATTCCTTCATATGTTTAAAAATACCCTTAAAGATTTCAAAAAGTCAGAAATAGGTTACTAAGGTAATATTACCATTTAAAAAATGGTCTATAGTGACTTTATTTTTAAAAAGTGATTATTCTTGATAATTACTTAAAATACTTCTTGCATAAGCTCCCTAATTTTTGCAATTTTTCTAAAAATCTCTGACTTTCAAATTTTCCCCTGACCTGCTGCCACCTTGCTGCGTAAAATATTTCAATTTCTAACGTTTTTTTTGGATTTGAACTTTTTCCAAATTTTTTTTCAGGTATTTATTTTTACCAGTCATATATGCTCAGATAACACTTATTTCAAATAAAGACCTGTATACACTAAGGTTATTTAATTTCGATTAGTTCAAATAAATTTCTTAATTAAAAAAATTTTAATCTTCGGAGTTGAAAAATACAAAGGTTACGAACGTTAGTCGACAGAAATATGTTTCCTCCTCAATTATATTTAATATTCGAACTATATTGCGAAAAATGTATGAATCTACCTAACAAATAGGATATCAAAGGTACTCATGCCTTATTAATAAATTAATGAAATCGAATTCTAAAACAATACGACTTTATTTCCACACAGCCAGTTAAAATGATTTCAAGTGACAAATAAGAGTTCACTAAAAGTACAAAAAAGTATGCTACACTTTAGATATATATCTTCGGTTTTTCGAAGCACAGTCTTCATAAGCAGTTAAAAAAATAAAACAAAAGCCAAGCATGAGTTTATGAAATAAGAAGGTATATTTCATTTAAAAAAGTTCTGTACATTCAGGATAACAGAAGTCTAACATAAAAAAAATAGTACACCTTGTTAATATATTTTTATAAACTTTGACTCAATTGCCGCAAAAGCTATTACGTATCCAAGTTTTTTAAATCACTCATGAGAAGTATTTTACTTTCCAAGATCACAATTTGCAATAATGAATGTCTGAATTAAATGGTTCAATCTGAGATTAAACTTCGCTTACTATATGCTTTGTTTTTCTTCATCGCCTTCACTCCTTCGATGACTCTTGCTTTTCTTGGCTCTGAATTCTTCCCACTTTCTGTGATTAAGAATTTGAAAATCGTCAACCTTCGCGATGAGTTCCAGGTAATTAGAAAGCTTCAAAAGTTCTCGATCCTTGTGTCTGTTTAAGTGAGCTTGTTTAAACGGTCGTATTCTAAGACCTGACTGTGGGTTCATAATGAAATTTCTCCTGATGTCATCGAACATTATCGTATTTTTGGGTGAGAACTGTTTATATTTTCCCCAAATAATTCCAAGAGGCTTTACATCCACGACTCCGTATTTTGGTGTGTGAACAGAGATCATAGCCAGAGAGTCCAAGTGAAAAGCGATCTTGTAATTGGTATTGCTGGTGACACCGAGAAGCTTCATCTTTTCGTTGATCCATTTCATACTAGTGGCTGACCAGATGACAATATCGTAATCTTTGTAAGCTCTTGTGAGGAATTCGTGTAAGTAGGGTCGCATAAGTTCTATTCCAGACTCTGCTACTGATCTGTGGTCGAAGAGGGTGTAATCTATGTCAAGAACTAGAAGCTTTTTTCCCTCCCTGAGAGGATTTAATTCCTGAATATTGTACTGATCTATTCGTTTCTGAATCTTCGAGAGATAGACTTCAGCCTTTTCGATTTCCACTTCCTCTTCCTCGATGTCTAAATCGTTTATAACATCCGGTAAGTTTTCAGGGGCTTGACTAACTTCTGCTATGTCCTCTTCACGCGAACCCATCAGCATAAGTTTGAAGCCCTTTTTAATTTCCAACATGCCGATGGTGTCCTCATCTTGGGCTGCTTTGCCTGGAAAAGCATATTTTCATTTTCAAGTCAAAGATTGTAAATTGAAGGAACGATTGCCAATGCTACGTTCCACCAGGATTCAATTTTCAGGGATTAAAGTCTTTTCTGCATTTCCCTGCGTTTCTCGTTTTCTTTTTAGATATACGATATTTGAAAATACAATATTTAATTAAAAGAGAAATTCTTCAAAACTAATGAATGTACATAAGAACTAGATGAACCATTACAACATTACCTATTATAATTAATTACAATTCTTTAAATTAAATATTGAAGCACTTAAATGAATTATTTATATATAAATAAACTGAAAAATAAAAGTCAAGATATCTTGAAACAAGTATAATTTTACTACATAAGTGCAACAAATTTCAAGTCTGAAAATTAAAGTCCATAAAAAATAAATACTCCCAAAGAGAAAACTTGAAGCCGGAACAATTTTAAACATGTTATAAATGTGAAAACCGGAGACAAAGTCGGATTTTATAGTCTTAACCCCTCATTTTGGGTCCTTTAGTGAAAAAAAATTTATAGATTTTTCGAGATTTTCAAAAAAATTTTTAGAGGTTAGGTCCTTGAGATTTGAAAATAATCTAAAAACTTTACAGCGATGATGTAAAACTATCACGTGAGCAGATCGAAGCCTGCAAATATTATTGTCGAATTAAATTTACTCTCAAATTTGAAAAAACTCAAGACTTATGTCACTCAAACGTAATTCGGAAGTGTGTTTTCTCAATTTTATAAATATGCAATACAAGTTTAATGTATAAATTAGATATATAAGAATCCGTATGATAAAGACATGGAAAATATTACTCTTAAAATAAAAATTTTCTATCAAATTTATAGCCAATAGCTTTTAAATTTCGACAGATGAAAATAAAAAATTTTGTGTCTAGATAACATTATTAGCTTAAATCATACATTGAAAAATAATATACGACCACATCACTTTCTCCATTGTTTTTTGTCAGCCGATTGCACAGAAATTTGGTCTTTCGTGTGATTTAATATCATAAATACCAGTTTCTATCTGTCAGTTTAAACTCTAAAGTTTAATACCAGTGCCTTCTTGAGGAACCATGAAAAATGTGTTATTTTTCACATTGCATATTATTATTATTATTTTAATCAGGTGCGTTGTACGAGAAGCACAACATTTTTGAGATCGAGCTCAAATTTCAATCCGACAATAGCAGCATTGTATTACAAATGCCAAAAATTGTATGAAACATGGCATGAATTAAAAGACTTCACGTGATGTTATTATAATACAAATTCTTATATAATTTACACTTAGAATTTTTATTTCACATTTATAAAAGCAAGAAAACATACTTTAAAATTACGTTTAATTGTCATAAGGGGTGACTTTTTGCTAAGTTGGAGGTCAATTTAATTCAAAAATAAAATTTTCAGGTTTCGTACTGCTCTCCTGATAGTTCTGAATCATTGTTGTGAAGTTTTTACGATTCTTTTCAAAATTCAAGATTTTACTTAATTTTTAACACTTTTGGGTACTTGAAAGGTCGTGTCCTATCTCTAACAAATTTTTTTTCCACCAAAATACCCAAAATGAACAAGCGAGACTTTAAAAAATAAAAAAATACACTTTTTTGGACCACCCTAGTAAATACTTTCGAATTAAATGATTGCGAAATTCCAAGTTGATCAACTACAAATTTAAATGTTTTTAGGTTTTAAATAAATCTTTCAAGCTAAAATAGGTTATCGATGAATCTATACGCAACTATTGTAGACGTTGAAATCTAAACCATTTTTAATTTGTTTTTAAGGGTACTGAATATAGTAGTTTTAAATTTAGATTCAACCTATTAAATAGTGAGTTTAAAAGTTTAAAATGAGAAATCTTGGAAAGAAATATTTTATTACACTTATAACAGATTTGCCGCAGATCAGGAAAACCTTGGAAATCCGAGAATAGTTAGGGAATTTTGTTGTTCGGGGAAAGTCACAAGTTTAAAAAAAATGGCAACAGTCCGGAAATTTCTGTAAGAAGCACTTAAGTTACTGTCAATGATAGTTTGGGCTCCCTTACGTCATTTTCAGTAATTTTTTTTAGATGGAATTTCTGAATTTTCTTGAATTACTTTGCAAATTTTTATAATATTTTAAAAGATTCTACATTGTTTTGCTGCCTGGTGCCGCAAACTGAAACTCGAAAGAGCAGGTACAATTTTAAAGATGTATTTTGATTTTTGCACAAAAGTGTCTTTACGATGGTTTTGTGAAGTATAAAGCAATGATTGCATACTAAAAACAAATCTTCATAAAAAAGAAATCGTATGTAACTGAAGTTCCGAACGCTCAAATGAACGAAACTTTTTACTGATAATTATGTAACCTATAAAAAGGGCTAAAATGTTTGTTAATTTATATTGAAATGCATTTATTATTGAAATAGAATTATAATGCATATTTTAAAATGCAGTTGGAACAATACTGATGGATAAAATAAAACTGGGGAAGAATATTTCGTTCATTTGAACGTTCGGAACTTCAGCTACATAGAAATAGTTTTAGATAGAATATCCATCTTATACAGTGAAAAAACATTTTTGTCAAATAGGTTTTTTAAAAAGAAAAAAATTTTTTTTTCGCTATTTCATGGAAGTTTCAATGCATTGTGCTTAAATAAACTTTAATTAATGTACAAGAATTCCAACCTAACTTTGAGACTGTATTTGTGAACCAGACCTTTAAAAATGACGCTGTTTTTTAAATTTTTTGATGACGACTTTAATAAATTCTTTTGTTAATATTATTAAAAATTCATTTCACTAATAATTTGTGTTAAAGAATGTTTAATTGCATATTTTCGATATTATTTTTACTCTATATATCTTGCTGAAATCGTTCATTTTTCTTATAGGGCAACTTTCGCTGTCAATTCTTTTCAAACTGAACAAAAAAGATTGGGATCGTTAAACACAATTGAAATAAATGTAAACTGTTGTAAAAATTGCTGATAATAACGTTAATACATTATTTTATAAAAATTATGGATAATTCATGTTACCAATAATTTGTGTTTTAAAAAACTGTTTAATGACATATTTTACTCATAAACTCTCATTTAAATTAATTTTGTTTATGGTGTAACTCTTATTTGCTCATTATTTTCAACGTTAACAAAAAAGATTGGAATATTTGAAAACAATTGTAACGAATTAAAAATATTTTCTAATTATTTGATAACAACTTTAATGAATTAGTTCATTAATATTATGCAAAATTGATGTTACCAATAATTTTCGTTCTTATTGTGCAAAAATGTTTGCCAATTATTTTCAGTGAACAAAAAATATTGCGATCTTTAAAAACAATTGTACTGACTTTCAACTGTTTTAAAATTTTGTTATAAAAACGGCAATAAGTTGTTTTATGAATATTAATTGAAAAAGTTGGAAAATAATTCAGATGAAAATATGTACCATACCAATAAATATCTATCCTTTCCAAGTATCAGATTCTCCGTAAGAATATCCTCACAATCAAAATACTTTACACACATTACATGCCATTAATTCAAAATTAGATCTCAAAATAGCTCTTTGCCAAATTTTTATTATTTTTCTGCCATTTAGTATGGTATAAATTTGCACTTTCTTAAAGAAATTCGTGTAATCAGCATTGCATCGAAATACAAAACACTTATACCCCATTATTCCTGTTCATCACAAAAAAAAAATATCTTCATAAATTTTCAGTCTAAAAGCCTCAAAACTTAATCACAAAAAAAAAATGGAATAATTCCGTTTTTTTTATTAAAAAAGCACAAAATTTTAATTTTTTCACATTTTCCTCATTATTTGAATAATTATCTCAGGATATTTTAAATAGACTTCAATAATCCCAAGTGACTCCAAAGGATTTTAGGTTATTTAAAAAAACTTCAAGGGATTTTGAAGAGCAAAAAGTCTCAAAACATTTCAAAAAATGACAAATATTTTAGTTTTTTTTTTATTTCAGGGAATATTATAGAGATTTAACAAATATTAAGGGATTTCAAATTATTTGAAAGGGTTGAAGGTCTAAAGGCATTTCCAAAAGATTAATAGAATTTCAAGGGATTTTATAAGATTTCCTCAGATATCCATTATTTTAATAACTTTCCAGAATTTCAAGAAATATCAGATTTCCCAGAATTTCACAACATTTTATAATATTTTAAAGGATTTCAAAGAATTTATTCACAAGAAGTGCGGGATTTGATTGGTTTCGAAGATTTGAACAGATTTTCAAATGTTCTTTGCAAATCATTTTAAATTCATTTGGAATTAACTCCGAATTTCACATTAACTTGACCCGAATTCTTTTAAATTCTCTACTTAATTCAATTAATTTTTGTTCATTTTTTTAAAATTCATCATTCATCTTTAAGCCTCTTAAACTGACTTTGTATTCTCGGGCATTTCATCAAATTCCTTTAAATTTCCTTAAATTGTTCTAAATTTTTTTCAAACGTACTGAATTCGATGACTTTTTTTCTTCATATTTTTAAATTATTTTATTATTAATGCACATTAGTCATTTTTCGGTTAGAAAGAAGTCACTTTTGGTCAATTTTTCGGTTCAATTAGATCAATTTTTTACTGTTTTCAAATAAATTAATACATTAATTATACATTAAAAATCAGAAGAAATTGTTTATTTAACAAATTTTATTTTCTTTGGAACTTTTTTATCTTGCCTGTAATGGATTTCCAACGAAATTAAGTATTTCCACTTTAATCACCAGCTAATTTCACTTTGTCGATTGCTGAGGGGAAAAAAATGGACTAAATGCATGGGATTCAGTCCATTTTTTCCTCTATTTTGCTAATATCTTCGTAAATACTAATTATTTCTATATAAGTGTATTTGAAAAATATTTCTTATTTATTAAGAATTTTTTAATGACATAATAAAATAATGGTAATTATTATTCATTACGAAGATAACACAAAAATATAGTTTTGTCCCATGTATTTTGTAAATTGTTTTCCCGTCACCATTCAACGATGTGAAGTTACCTGGCGATGAAGTGAAAATATATAACAAATGCATATAATTTTTAAAAACAAATTCTTCAATTGCAGGAAATGAGAAAATTATTAGAAATTTTCTCATAAAAATATGCCCTTATGAAAAAGAAGTACTAGTAAGTATTGGCTCTAATACTTTTTTCGCGAATAAGTATTTGAAATCCAATACTTTTTCGCAAAAATAGTACTGGATCCAATACTTATCAATACTCCTTTTTCATAATGGCAGTTTCTTCTGTTCTACTTGTAAAAATAAAATTGTAATCTTTAGATACAGATTGAGATTCAGATTAAATATTAAATTTAAGTTTATCGGCAGCTCAAGTAAATGTTTTTTTATTTTTTTAAGCTTTTCAGAATTTAAAAAAAGTATATTTTGTTTTTAATTTGGCCATAGTGAGCCCATTGCACCGAAATTTTGGTATAAATATGAAAAATTATTTTAAATTTAATAAATTTGAATATAATAATTGATTAATAATAACAAATAAATAACTCAATAAGTTGAAAATAGTTTATAAAGTTTCAATCGGGCGTTCACATTTGTTTAACTACAAAGACTTTCCGATTAGAACGGTTTACCTTTAACGTTAAAATCTGGAAATTCTTAAATTTTGAACTGATTCCGAATCGTATTGCAAAATCAATTTTATTCAAATTCACTTGTAAAACCTTAATATACAGTTCAGCTCTAAAAATCATTATAATTTAAATTCAGAGCTGATCAACCAAAAATGTTTCTTATTCAAAGTTGTCGATTTCAAACGCTTCTAATTTTTAACTGTTTAAGTCTTAAAACGGAATTTTCATATTCTTCGAATGCAAAATGTACGCTTAAAAATTAAAATGGAAAATTTTATAAATGAAAGATTTCTGAATAACGAATTGTAAATTGAATGATATCACAATTGAAACAGATAACAATCCAACTAATTATTTTAAAAAATGTTGAAATCAAACAGATTTTTTTCTCTAACAATTGGTCAAATTCCCCGTAAAAAAATAAATGCACTTGTCATTTTCCGGACCAGCGAGCACCCTGATGATACTGCTACTGCAGTTTTAAATACAAGATTAGGTATTATATTTAATGAAAATATTTTGCACGGATCCATTGTTTCATCATTTTTTAGGTTAGGAATCAAACTGATATAAATATGAAAATGCTGGGAAGGTAATTTTTAACCGGGTTATTGGAAAGTAAATTAGGAAAAAGAAATTTAGTGGAAGAAAAATACTATAAAGAACAAAAATTTAAGTATAAAGTAAAGTAAATAACAAAAGAACCTTTAAATTTGAGGTTGAGGAGCTTCTGTCTTTCAGGTCTGACGCCAGTTTCTTTGTGAATCCGTTCTTTTAAAGTCAAAACGGTATCACTTTCCAAAATATTACATATCTCGTACTCTTTTCCGCTCCATTTCACTGTAATTTTAGACTCATTTTCCATTCTGAGATCGCGAAAACAATCTCGTTGACAAACGTGAATAAATACAAATCGAAAAATGAGTCAGTTATACACTTATTTATTGAGTTCACAGATTATTGTTAAGATGAGATTCTTTAAATTCAATTGGAGCTTGTACAAAAAACAAGTAGCACTTAAATTTAAACATGAAAAACCAAATTTTTATTTTCATGCAACTGCCGATTGTTGAATGTTTTGGAGTCACCGGAAAGTGAAGAAAGTACACGGTCGGTAATGTCGTTATGCGAAAATATTGCAAAATGGTGCTGCCTCTAACGGTGCAGGAGGGTACGTGACACTTGTCCGCATTCTATTTTACCGACAATTATTTTGGATTATACATGGACATCATGTCCCGTGTTTCTTATATCCATGACAAATCTACACAAAATAAGATAGCAAGCGAAAGTTGAGGAAAATATGGAAAAGGGACTAAGAAAAGTTTATGTACTGATAAATATTTATTACTACAAAAAACATTCTCAAAAAAGTGGGCAAAAATTCGAAAAAAATTTGTTTTATTGTAATCTTGAACTGTTGTACTCGACAGAGTAGGATCATCTGTGTTCGTTTCATATGGTAGAGGGAGCTCAGTGCCTCATATTCACGTCACGTTTCTTGTCAAATTCACCTATCGTCGCGCTGCGTTAAGGGCATGTGACACAGCTAAATACCTATATTACCGACCACAGTTTTTCAGTATACTGAATGTTTTTTTGAACCCTAGGACTTTTTTTGTAAATAAAATATCGCGCTGAAACTTTGGGAAATGTATTAGAGTACAATAAAGTACGTTTAGGTACTGCATTTTGGTAGAAACTTCACTGAAAATTGTTTCATTTTTTTTCTGAACCTCAACATTTTTTGAACGTTCCAACTTTTTTTATACATAAAATATCGGTCTCAAACTTTGAGAAATGCAAGAGCCGAAAGAAAACTACGTTAAAGTACAAAGTTTAATAATAAAAGATGTAAAAAAAAATATTTCAACAATCAATTCCAACGGCATCAGCCGGTAACGTTGTACACGAAAATACGAACTCTCTAGAGCCTCGTCTAGTGGCCGCCAGGTTTCGTATTTTCGTGTACAACGTTACCGGCTGATACCGTTGGAATTTATTGTTGAAATATTGTTTTTTACATTTTTTGTTATTAAACTTTGTACTTTAACGTACTTTTCTTTCGGCTCTTGCATTTCTCAAAGTTTGAGACCGATATTTTATGTATAACAAAAATTCGAACGTTCAAAAAATGTTGAGGTTCAGAAAAAAGATGAAATAATTTTCAGTGAAGTTCCTACCAAAATGCAGTACCTAAACGTACTTTATTGTACTCTAATACATTTCCCAAAGTTTCAGCTCGAAATTTTATTTACAAAAAAGTTCTTAGGTTCAAAAAAAAATTCAGTGAACTGAAAAACTGTCGTCGGTAATATAGGTATTTAGCTGTGTCACATGCCCTTAAGGTTGTATGTAAAAAAATCAATCTCTGGTAGAATGTTTTGAAAAAAGATCTATACTTAAATGGCATAATTATTTATATGCAAAATTAATTTCAATTTTTTTAAACACTCTGATGCGGAGATAATTAATGTCAAAGTTGAGTGTCTTAACATATAGTTCATGAACAATGCATAGTCACTCTCCACATTTTTATTTATAGTCATTAAACGCTCTGGTAGAGAATTAAAAAAATGTCGGCATTAGTGCTGATTGAAATACAAATTTTAAAAAAATTAAATTTTACCACTACGTAGTTTCATAGATAATTCAATGAAAAACATTAAAATTTTAGTCGCTTTCAAACTGATAAACGTAACAGTATCGCATAGGAGCAAGACTCCCTCTCCAGAGCTCACAGACCTGAAACGCCGCGCCGGCCGCCGCAACGATGCCGCACGAGGGGAATCGTCCCCCGCCAGGTGCCATATCGTGGATGAAATTTACCCCCACCATACCTACCGTTTGGGAGCCGCAAAACAGAAAGTGCATGATTACCACTGTGAGTTCGTATGTAAGCCGAAAATGCAC
>NC_046658.1:45280101-45289787 GCF_010883055.1 Belonocnema kinseyi
GCGAGGGCGCATACTATGAATAAAATATTTGTTATCATTCTCTTGAAATAAATGTGTTTTTTTCTTGAAAAAATACCGGTTTCATATGTATACACCTGGTAGTGTGGCTTGACGGCGCCCCACGGGCAGAAAAATGTTTTTGTTTTCAATGCCAGTCCTTCCAGTTGGTAACTTTATGCCAATTTCAACAACACTCATAATCAGTTGATAATTTTATGATTTTTCAAAACAAATTTAATAAAGAATTGCATTAACTAGTCATTTTTCGACAGAAAAATTTCTTTCTTTCAATGTCAACTTTTAAAATTAGAAAGTTTATGATAATTTCAGCAAAATATGTAAGTTTTTTATTAATTTAAAAAAAAAAACATATTTAATAAAGAAATACATTATTGGGAGACCCCCTTGGGTGCCCATTCGGTTCCTTTTTAAAACACTCGAAAGAACAGCAAAATCAACTTTTAAATTGTTGAAATTCGGATTCTACGTTAAAATTCCCTATAGAAGGTCACGGAATAATCGCAATATTTTTTTTGCAACGGTAAAATGTAAAAAAAAATTAAGACGTATTCTATAGGAAATTTTAACGTACAATCCGAATTTTAGCAATTTAAAACTTGATTTTGCTGTTTTTTCGAGTTTTTTAGTAAGGAATCGAATGGGGACCCAACCCGGTAACAAGCGTTGAATTCAGAAAAATTAAGAATTTGTATTCCTATGAATACGCGATTTTTCCTCCGTCTAAAAAACCCCCAACGGGAACAGAAAAAGTGCAAATCCTTTTCCTCGCAATCGACTTAGTAAAATTGAAAGAAACCATTTATTTAACATATTTTTCATTATTAAATCTTTTTATAACTTATAAATTTTAAAAATATTCAAATTTATATTTATTTATATCTTGATAATTTATTTAAACGTCTTAAAAATGCAACAAAGAAATCTATGCAAATGTGTGAATTTAAGTAATTTTAACTTTAGAGAGGCAGAGTTGAATTCGTGAGAATTAAAATGTCAGAATTTACATTCCGCATGAAGGAATTAAAACAACTTATTACACATATTTTGTGGACTTATTAGAAGAAATTAAATAAAATCAAAATATGACCACTTCTGAGGAATAAAAAATATCTCTGTGAGGCGCGTTACTGGTACAATTAGAAGGAATTAAATATATTGAAAACTCGTTCTCTTTGGGAGAATAGAAAACTGTGTGGCGGTCGCTATGGAAATAGAAGTGAATAAGTTTAGGAGGTATCTTATTCTTATTGGGGCATTTTAGGCATTGAAAATAATAGAATAATCTTCACTTTTGCGCTGAAATCTGAAAATATTAATTTTTCTTTATTCTACGCTTATTACCGGGAATGGGGTCTTTACGGGTACTTTGTAGAGGCCCCATTCGGTCTGCCAGGGAGTTTAGCAAACATTGATGATAAGTTGATAAATTCTATGATGTTTTAAACCAATTTAAATTAAAAATGCTGAATTTATTATGAAGAACCCAATTAAAATTATGATAATTCAGTTTTCAGGAACCACATTGGAAGAAAAAAAAACCTTGAGACTATACCAGAGGAGATCTCTTTAATCTTCCAAAAGCACATTTGCACGATGTCAACAAAATTTATTCAAGTATTGAGTTAGAATTGTCCAGAAAACTGAAGTGTAATTTTAAGTTGATGAAAGAAAAAAGACAAATCATGTCAAAATTAGCACGCGATTTTCGAACAAGATGGATAAAAGTTTCCCGGAAAGAAGGGATTTTGATAGAAAACAATAAGGATTGCCCTACCGATAGAAATCTCTGAATAAAATGTACTTTCCGAAATTTAAATAGAAATACGAACATAAATAACAAGCAGAGAGGCTGAAATTGAAATAAGAATTCGATCATAAATAACAAGCAGAGAGGTTATATCAATAGAGTAGTTGACACTCAAGGGTCCTTTGTTAAGCTTTCGGATTAAAATTTAGAAGTAGATTTTTTAAATTTTATAGTTAACAGCCTAAAACATAATAATTCGGAATCTACGGGTTTCGATGATTGCAGATCTCTGCTTAAAATTGGAATTAATACAAACTTTCTTGTAAATGGAATGAGATACGCTAAAAAAAACCAAGTTTTTTAATTCAACTAGAAAAATTGTATATTAGTATACAAGTTATAATTATAAATAAATATAATGAGAATATTCATCAATTAAAAAAAAGTGTTAACAATTAGAAGAGAAATTTAAAAAGGGAGAGTCGGGTCAGTGGCGCCTATCCTATTTGAAACAGGTCGGGCGGATCTACATCAGACAGGCCCCCCCCCCCTCTGTTTGAGAAAAAGAATGTGATGAGCAAAAAAAAGAAGAGCCTGCAAACACATTTATTTTCTCAGGCACTTGTGTAACAAATAAATTCTTCAAATACGTGAATAGTACGCCAAAATTTCGAACAGCAAATTAAAGGAATTTCTTCTAGCCTAATTAAAAAATAAATAATTGATAATAACTTTTCTATACAATAAGGAATCAGCAATTCCAATAGAAAAAGTCATAAGAGCTCAAATTACATTGCAAATAATTAAAAATTAAAACTCTAATATACGATTTCTATTTATCAGTTATTCAAAAATTACTTGAGGTTCTACTCAGCGGCACTAACCCCGAGGATTATAAACTAGAAGTTTATAATCTCAATTAAATAATTTCATTTTTACAAATGTTTGAAAAACTTTCAATGCCCGTGTGGAAATAACCCCATTTGGCCCTATTACAAGTCGGGCACTAATCGGGGGCTAGTCGGGTAATTAATTTTGACAAAGTACCCAGTCGGAGACTATTTGGGCTTTTTGTTGTCAAAATTTCAGTCAGGGCTGTCGGTGGTTGGTCAGGGGCTGATCGGGCCTGTTTGTTCACTAATTTTCGTGCGGGTAATCTTCAGGCTCTGCTCGGGAGATATTGGGGCTCTGGTCGGGTTATTCTTATCTTTTTGTTTTTGGGCGAGGCCTTATCAAATGAGGTAATATCTAAAAAAGCGTGATGATTTTTTAATTCTAAAATACAAAGAATATATTTAACAATATTTTTTTTTATTTTTTAGTTTTCAGAGTAGCCTGATCTTAAATTTTTTTCGTTTCCATACGAAAAAGTTTGTAAGTTCAAACATGACTTACGTATTTAAAATGAATTTTTTTCAAAAAGGTTCTTATTTATTACCCATATAATAAATTCTTAAAAAAAAGTAAATACGATTCTCCCGAAGAAAATAGTCTTGATGATGATTTCCAAAGACCGAGTATATATCGACTGTATTCTAATTTGCGAGTGTTGTTTCTTCAGATATACTTACACAGAAATATAAGGCATTGTAGCAAAGTAAAACACAGTTGATATAAACACTCTGTTTTTGGAAATATTTGTTAAAACTACATTGTACAAAATTTCGGGAATTGCCCCTACTATTTAGTGGGGAAAGATCCACATTTTCGTTGGGGAAAATCACTTTCACCAAGATTTCGGGAAATTTTTCTAAACTTAGGGTAACTTATAGTTATACGAAAGTTTTGAAATATTCCCTATAATTTGGGGAATTTAGTGATTCCCACTAAATTTAGGGAATCGTTCCAAAACTAATGCTTAATTTGCCGCGTAGATCAGTTAAATTTTCTAAAAATTCTTGACTGTTTCTGTATGGTCAGGAAGATATTTTGCTCTAAAATATTCGATAAAGTAGCACAATATTTTTAATAATTTTACACAGTTTTTTGTAGAGAAGATTTATTAATGTTAAAGTCATCTCAAACATTTTTAATAAATAATTATTAAGTTAATAATTTTGTATAAAAATCAAATTTTTATAAAAATAACGATCAAAATCTACAAAAAGACGTAATCTTATTTTTTTGTAGTATTTTTTAGAAAATTGCGAATTTCTAGGAGCATTTATAAATACCTTTGTGTGGAATATAAGAATACATAAGACTCTAAGCTTGTATAGATGCTTATTTTTAAATTGATCTGAAAGGTTTGCCATATGTAAATAAAGTATAATCCTTCAGGTAGTTGAAATTGGAAAGAGAAAAAGTTTTTGATTAATCAGTGAAGAGCAATATACTAGTAGTAAACTGTTCAGCACGCTACAGTTCAGATTTCGCTACCACCTTCATTTTAGTCTTGCGGCTCTGGACTGGTAGCTTTAAGGAAAATCCGCAAGGGCGCGACGTGCCGCCTCTTGCGCAACAGAAATGACGCGTCGAGTGTATAAGACAGCAGTCCACACGTAACAAAGCATACCAGGCTGTGATCACTAATATAGGCAACCGTGAAGACACATACTTTGATCCTGTTTTGCAGGCTCGTTAGATGGCTCTGTAGTACTTTCCCCCGCTACACGTCACTCAGGGGCCAAAGTTTGATCTATCTCTCTTACTCCTTCGTTGTTTTCCGAACGTCAGCACATGTGAAACCTAACATATTAAGAACTGTTTGAGAGCTGATATCTAATTTGTTGTCATCATTTTCGACCTGGTGATTATCGTTGTAGTACACAACTGAACACTAAAAGAGAGAGCGGTACCTTCTGTATTATTACCATAAAAACAGAGTAATATTTTGAGAAAGGAACCTGCCGATAAGAAAATTGATGTCGAAAATGATGACATTTAAATGATAACTGCTTTCAAACATGCCTCCATCATCTTTCTTTTTTCCTTAGAACATGTTTTTATGAAAAAAGCAATAGAAAAACAAGCAGAAATATATAAATAATTATTCCGGTAATTATTTATGTATTTTTATTTGTTTTTCTATTGGTTTTTTCAATTTATTAAGTTTTTTAATTACATTATCTACAAATCATCTGGATATAACCTCAAACATCTATTATCTTATTTTGAAAACCTGCGGGCTCGTTCGATGGCACCACCGTCGATTATCGGTCTGCACTTCTAAAGCATTGAGTGACCCCAGCCTGAAGCATACTTAACTGGAGCAGAGACTACCGTGGCGGTTCCTTCAGAGCGAAGTTATTCCATTGCTGCGTTCCAGCAGAAGTTTAAAAAAAATTAATATTCAACAAATTTTGGGAATTTTTAGTTACATAAATTTATGCATTTTTAAACGTAGGATAAGGATTCCTTTCAAATCTTGTAAATTAGCGTCAACACAATTTTGGGGAAAATTTCCCAAGAAATTTCTTACAGTTTAATGACTTCGGAATAATTGCATTATCACATGACCTCTACTAGTACCCGAACAGGCCCCGACTAGGATAAGTCGGGTCACCTGACTAACCCCAGACTAATCTACCGTGAAGCTACTGGTCGGAGGCTAGCCAGGACCCGACTAGCCCCCGACTTTAAGTAGGGTCAACTAGTTGGGAATCAGACTAGTTCCTAATTTTAATTTCAACACGGGTGATTTTAAAACATGAGGATGCAGCGTTTATTCATTATTCAGTTTTTGTTATTATAATATTGTCAAATATTATTTATTATTAATCAATCTTTTTCTACGATATATTTGTTGTAATCGAAAAAATTAATCAGGATATGTTCTTGCATCCCTTATAATTGCCAATTAAGAAAAAGATTAGTTATTTGACTCTGATCTCCTTTTTCTCCAAATGGAATTTTTGCACCCGTTTAATTTATGCTCACATACAGCAAAGGGATATATTAGAAGCATTCCCTTTTGATACTTTTAAAAATTCAAATATACTTACGAAAGCGTGCTCTTATATGTAATATTCGCGAACCTGATGATAAATATAAATTTAATCGTACGAATTATGGATTTGTGTACGTTCTGTTTTATTTCACTTTCTTTACTTAATTACTTCCACTTATTTTTCGTGCATTTTTAGTTGGTGCCGAGTCGGGTTAGCGAAGGCCAACTACTGTAAATAACTCTGCCCGCCCGGTACGTGACGAATACAAAAGGAACATTCTATTACCGTCGCACCACTCTTAGAAGGACCACTAAAAGGACCTTGAAAAGGACCCAAATGTCTCAGACTTTCTCAGAGACTACATCATTCAAATCGACTCTGCTTATAGACTCAAATGGGACAGGCTATTGCGCTTAAGGACACTCAGAGATTTCGATCGGTATTGTGAATGCAAAAATTTGTAAGTATACCGAGTCTGCCCAGTTTTATAAAGATTGAATGACTTCCCAAAATTGTCCGCCATACTGGATCTGTCATTTTGAATTTCAAAAATCTGAATCGACTTTCGTAATCAGCGACTTTTGAAGCGTAAACATATCAACAATTAAGGAATTCCGATAGTAACTTCATATTTTGGCCAGCTTCTTTGATCTTCCGATCACTGTGAGACGTGAAGTAAGAAAGGCTTATTTACATCCGGATTCCGGAGCCGTGCTACATTGTGTTTGTCCCTGCCCATTCTCAGCCCCAAAACCCGCTCAGTATTGGGATGTAACTGTAGTATGTATAAACGTTCCTTGGTCACTTTTCTTTACTTTTCCAGGTTTCAGTTTCATATCTCTTTACGTGTGGAATTCGTATGATTCACAACAAAATGCAGGTAAAGTATATAAATCGGATGAGTGTCCCATGCCCTTATAAAAAAACATGTATATTTTAAATATTCGCACATGAATAATATCTCACTATCGTAAATATCACCAGGAACGTCAAGTTTTTTTATAAATATTTTTCATTTCACAAAGTACAAAAGAAAAAAAAATGTTTTTTTTTCTCGTAAATTTAGATAAAGCGCGTGTATAACATTGCTCCATTTAATTGTGAAGTGTAATAAACAAAAAAGTTCAATAATAATTTTAAGAAGTGTTTTAATATTTATATATAGTGAATCTATGATACTGTGCTGGTTTTGGGGCTGGCCGTGGTGGGAAACAAACTCGTTTGAATTCCGCTCCGTTTTTGTTTGGTCACGCATGAGTCAGTTTTCGGAAGACCTATATCAGGGGACCCTTGATCAGAATTTCACTTTAGTAGAAATATTATGTGGCGTAACACTGACTTTTTTCTACGTTATGAATTCTTCTTTTTCAGGCTTTGTAAATTTTACATGTTCATTATAAATTTTTATTCATTACTATTCTTTTTACTCAGAAAGTGAAGGCAAATTGAAAGCTCATAAATAGGAGAGCGCCCTACAACACTCACAGCATGATATATCGGCGGGATATTCCATTTATCTCCCAGGATATCGTGGGCATATCCCAGGAGATCTTAGGGATATCGCAAATGATATCCTACAGGGCGGAAATCTCGATATCTCTGGAATTCCCCAAGGATATCTCAGAATACCCTCAGTATATCCTATTAATGTCCCAAATTTATATGCCAAGGATGTTCCCAAGATATCCCAATTCTATAATTTAGTATATTACTGGAAATTTAAATATATCTACTGCCAATTATATTTATATTCAATCATATCATTAGAATAAGAAATACTTAAACAATATTAGGTATTTTCCGGAGACTTTATACAAGGTACAATATTATAAAGTGCGATAATAGTAAAGTTCGCTCTAACGTCACTTCCGGGTAAATTCTATCATGGCTGTTAGTATGTGAAAACTATCGCGCAGTATTAAGTGACACTTTAACAAAAATTAACAATTTCTCGAATATTCGTGCCAAATTATATTCAATTGTCATTTAAATTATATAAATGAACACGGGACATATTAGTTTAATTGTTGTTTATCATAAAAATAGATTTTGCCGTTGAAAAGTGCGATTTCGAAACGGCGCAATTTAGATTTTACAGGTACAATAACAGCCAACTTAAAAATTTTTAGAGAGTAAATTATTTTTTATTGTTTGAAGGCTGTTATTGGTTATGAAAATTATTAGATTAATAATTTCTTGCTAATTATACTGAGATAGGATTTTGAAAGAAACCGAATATTCGAGATTTGTACAAAGTGTTTTTTTTTCAAACGGATGTTGGTAAAGCTTAATGTTTTCAGGCATTCTACATATTTTAATAAATATTCATTTCAGAAATATTGGATTTCATTGCCAAAATTGTGTATATCCCACACAGGACATTGAGTGGATATCGTACGGGGCAGAAATCTCGATATCCTTGAAATAGGCCCAAGATATCCTGGGAGATTTTGGGAGATTTTCAGGATATCCTATATCCTGCTAAGATATCCTAGGGATATGCAAAGGATATCATTTTGTTGTGAGGGAATAGATAAAATGAACTTGTATTAGATGAAAATTAATTGAAAATACTAATGTCTGTGAAATTAATAATTTTGTCGTTATTATTATTATTATATCATTAATCTATTAATTAATATAGCTAGGAGACTATACGTGTTAATGCATTAAAATTTGAATGAATTATTTTAGGTATATTTGTGCTTTTAATAGATGATTGTCTCCTGTAGGGTAGTCTCCTCTTCATCCTATTCTTTTGAGAAGACAATGTGCGACATTTCTCTAAATGATCAGAGAATAGTACACGTTGATAAGTATATCATGTATCATATTAGCCTATTCACAAGTGGCGGAAAAATAGCTGGGGAGTTAGATAGGCGTATAAACGAGGGTCAGAAATTATCGGTAGAGCAAGGACCATTATCAGAAATAAAAATATCTCAAGTAAAGCTAAAAGGACAATACATAACTCTATATTTTTTAGCGACTGTACTGTAAGGTGGCGAGACATGGACCTATCAAGAAGAGGATAATAGTAGAATTAACGCGTTTAACCGAGAGGGTGGTGACTCAGAAGTCAGGAAGTCAGAATAACAATGATTGTCGCCGAAACAACGAAGACTTCATAGAGATCTTCCTCGGATTAGCCGGATTTCTAGTGAATTCCGATGAGACTCCCTCAAAATGTTAGTCTGATGCTCCCTTGAACAGATAGTTGGGCAGTAAGTCACTGGTGTACTGACCAGATAAAGAAAGTAAATATGAGGTAAGAGAAAGACTCCTTATGACTAACAAATGCAAACTAGGACTAACCGGGAGTAACCAAGCAACTGCGTATTAGACAACAGAGATTCATACTGACCGCAACAGGGACTTCCGTAAGTCAGGAGTCTCATGAATGATGTGCAAGAAATTTACTAAGATGTTTCGGGCCTGTTGAGGCAATGAAAGATGAACGACGAACGAAACAATTGTATCCAGGTAAAGTAAATGGCAAAGTGCCCAGAGGTAGGCCGCTGGTATGGAATTCCGATAACAACTTCATATTTTGGCCAGCTTTTTTGGTTTTTCGATCAGTGTGAGGCGTGAAGAAACAAAAGCCTTTACATTCATTGTGAATGGATTAATGGATAATTAATTAAATTAATTCAGTTTATTAATTAATTACTTAACAATTAATAATTAATGGTTCGAATTTTTAGCGTGAAATTCTATTTTAAAGAGACATTAGAAGACATAGAAACACAAGAGCTTGCATGAAAAAATATATGGACGTGGAGCAAGATAGAGAAAAATAGCGACAAATAGTTTCTAAAAATATTTTCAGTGCAGCGAATGACATCTGAAACGGAACGATCTTATTACGAAGCGAACATTTACGGAACGAACTTTTACGGAACGAACTTATTTAAATGAATAACACGTAAATTCTAGTCTAGATCTATAAAAAAATCTACACCCCCTCCATTACATTAGTCCCTTCCACACTATGTAAGTCATGCCTACCACAAAAGAGATAGGGCTTA
>NC_046658.1:45289887-45317034 GCF_010883055.1 Belonocnema kinseyi
AATAATAATAATAATTAATGAATGTCAAATAGACGTTGACGGCAATGTTGGCGGTAGCATTGCTACTGACACGGATTCCCATGCCAAATAGGCAGCTAACGAAGAGGAGAGGGCCTAAGTAGAACACCAAAACCCATCAATGAAAAATGGAGAATATATTAAAGATTTTGAAACGCTTGTCGCTTCCCGAGGATCGTCGGGCGCCCCTGGAGTCACAGATGGGGGCCACAGCATGCAGGATGGTGGCGATGGTGAGCTGCGAGATGGCCACGCAGATCTTACTAATCAACAGCTGGCCAGCAAGAACAACTGCGACAAACGGTAAGCAGCGGAACATCAACTGTGCCTGCTGAAGATGCTTTGGCTAGCGCTAGCTATTTTCAGCCAACTACCTCGACAGAAATACCGTGGGAGAGCATCAATTGGGATACCACAATGAAAGAGGAATTGATGCATCTCTATTACGGAAGAGCAAAGTTTGAAACAAAATGGAAAAAGGATACAATGTAAGAACAAAAATTGCTGCAAAGTATCCTAATATACAAAAAGTCGCACTAAGAGATCTTATCGCTAAGGTGAAAGACATTAGGATTAATCTACATGTTGCAGAAGACCGAGCATTGGAGATTAAACAACAGGTTGATTTGGCGTGGAAAAACGACGGCAATAAACATCAGAGAAAGCCGCGTCAAACGGTTAAGCAGGAGCAATTAATGTTCTTCCACCACCATATTCTCCACAGGTAAATTACCTTATACAACCAGAGGCAGAAGCAGAGGTTCAGCAAACAAAAAAGCGACGAAAATGGACATACCATATGAACAGAGATGTTCTACGCTTTTATTTTTTGGCAGAGAAATGTGGGAAAAGTGTGAGGAGAGAACATCATAGACTCTTCTTACTTAAATACCCAGAGCTAGCCACAAAAATAAATAAGCAGCATCTGGCAGATAAAAAACGCTCAATATCTGTCAACAGACTGCTTTCGGCTGTTGAAATAGCTCCTATCAAAATGGAAGTGGAACGGCAGCTTCCTATTGATCTATCTATAGATTAAATAATACAACAAATAACAATAAATTCATTTCATTATGTTGTGTAAGGTAAACAACATTTACTTATTTTAAAACAGAATTATAAAAATGATTTTCGACGGTACTACAAATGATTTCTATTAAAATAATTATTTTATATTTACAACTGAAAGTTTTTGAATCGAATAAAAGGACTAGATTTTGCGTTTTTAAAGTGACATTAATCTCTTTCTCTCTATTCTTTCTTTTGCATTCCTTCATTTTTTAATTGCTCTCAATACGCTTCCACTACAATTTACTAAGTCGATTAAAAAGAACAGATTTTGCATTTTTTTTCTACTCCTTGGTGGAACTTTCGATGCAAGAAAATTCCAGTATTAATGGGAATTTAGATTTTGAATTTTTCCGAATTCTTCTCTTTGTACCGGGCAGTCACATGACTTAGTTCGCCGGTATGATATATAACTGGGTTCACCCGAGCCAACGTTTTAAATAAAAAAGTATAATATTGTTAGCTCTAAGAATGCATACAGAGGTAACTGTTGTCACCTCCAATTCTCGCGATCGCCCGTAATTGTATAACTACAGCATCATCGCAGGAGATTTCAAGCATTGTATTAAATTAACTTATAACATTCTAATCTCATCAGTCACTTGCCTTAGTCCGTGGCTATGAAGTAAAAACGGGTTCACCCAAGTAAAAGTTATAAATAATATAAAAAGATGATAATAATAATAAACCCACCGAAAGTGTTCTCGCGTTGGTGTCGTGGTAGGGCTTGAGCTTTCCTCTCATGAATTTGACCGCTATGTTGACGGTAGTATTGCTACTGACATAGTTTCCCATGCCAAATAGGCTGATAATGAAGAGGAGAGGGACTAAGAAGAACACCAAAACCCGAATAATAATGAAGAGTATATTAAAGATATTGAAACGCTTTTCGCTTCCCGAGGATCGTCGGAGCACCCCTGGAGCCACAGCTGGGGCCAACAACATGCGGGACGGTGGCGATGGTGGGCTGCGAGATAGTCAGGCTGAATTCACTAACCAATCAGCTGGCAAGCAAAAACATCTGCGACAAACGGTAAGCAGTAGAACATCAACTGTGCCTGCTGAGGATAATTTGGCTAGCGTTCGCTATTTACAGCCAGCCACCTCGACAGAAATACCGTGGGAGAGCATCAAGTGTTATACCACATTGAAAGAGGAATTGGTGCGTCTCAATTGCAGAAGTGCGAAGTTTGAAACGAAAATGGAAAAAGGATACAATTTAAGAACAAAATTTGCTGCAAAGTATCCTAATACATGGAAAAACGCACTGAGAGATCTTATCCTGAGATGAAGTACATCTGGCCTAATCTACATATCACAGAAGACCGAACAATGGAGATTAAACAAAAGGTAGATTTGGTGTGGAAAACGGCTGCAATGAACATTAGTTAGAGGTAGCCGTATCATACGGTCAAGCAGGGGCAATTGATGTTTTTCCTCGACCTGTTGATGATCCAACACTAACACATTCTCCAGAATTGGATGCCTTACACAACCAGAGGCAGAAGCAGAGGTTCAGCAACCAAACAAGCGATGAAGATGGACATACCATATGCACAGAGGTGTTATGCGCCTTTATTTTTTGGCAGAGAAAGATGGGCAAAGTGTGAGAAGAAAATATCATAGACTCTTCTTACTTAAATACCCAGAGCTAGCCACAAAAATAAATGAGCAAAAACTGGCAGATCAAAAACGCTCAATATCTGTAAACAGATTGCTTTCGGCTGCTGAAATAGCTGCTATCAAAAGGGAAGAGCAGCATCAGCTTCCAATTGATAAACTCCCCTTGGAAGATGTGGACAACGAAGACTTTATTGAAGCTAAAGGCAAAGGTGCAAGGAATAATGCACATCATGAACCGGATCCAATGGAACCACATCCGGATGTTAACAACGATGATGTGAATAGGGAAATCACAGACAAACTGCAGCACCTGGAAAGGAATTTTGGTCATGCCTGGACAGCAAGATTTTATCTACGTATTTCAACGCAGCACAAACTGCGTTATAGGTGCAAAATCATGTATACATGTGAAAAATATATTTATTTCTTTTAAAAATCCTCAACGTATCGACCAACACTGCGGGTCTTTATCAAGAGTCGATATACAAATCTATAATTCAATAAAAAATTGTATGAGCGTAAGCCTTCTAATAATTAGTGTCGTAAAAGGATATCGGTTTGAACAAAATAAAAAAGTTATTATATTGAAACATACCTGAGTCAAAATACAAAGTCATATTTTATAAAAACAAACAGCGTCATTTAAAATTTTCTTTTTTTTTTTTTTTAAGAAATTTTTTAACAGGACAAAATTTCTATTGATTGAAGCCTCAAAGATATTGGAAAGGCTCCAATAATTTATGAAAAATGTCACATAATTGATACGATGTTTACAGACGGACGATACAAGACTGACTGTTATGAAAAGTCGTAATTACAGAGGTGACAATTATTAATAAACCTCTGATGAAAAGGCGCGCCAAAGCTTGAGAATATAAGATTGAATAAATTAAGTTGATTTAAGTTAGAAGAATTTAAAAAGAGAGAGAGGGGGGGGGGTTAATGCATAATGCTTTGATAAATTTGGTTTATATTCACTATTTCAGTTTTTTAATTTATTGAAGTGTTGATATATTTATTAATAAAAATTGATTACATGATACGTCTTTTAAATTATTATTTTCTCTGGCCAAGATTTTAATATTAGTAAAATCAAAAGCATGACTAAATTTCCACGAATATTGTGACAAACCTGTGTTCAAATTGCCAGTTCTACAATCTCTTTTATGTTCGTAAATTCTACTTTTCAATCTCCTGCCAGTTTCACCTATGTAGTGTTTTTGACAACCATTGCATTTTATTAAATAAACCACATTAGACAGATTTTCTATTGTTTCAGAATCTTTTTTGTTACTCAATAATTTTTCTAAAGTATTGTTATTTTTAAAATAAACTTTAATATTACATTTTTTAAAGGATCTTCGTAATCTTTCAGAAAGGCCTTGAACATATGGTAAGGTAACTTTTAGATCAGTTTTTTTTGTAATTTTGTAACCATTTTTTCTTCTTCTTTTTTATAATGGAAGTGTTGTATATTTCATTAATACGTTCTTTGATGACATTTTCTATTAACAGCAAGGGATAATTGTTTAATTGTAAGGTGGTTTTCAATTGGTCTAAATTATCTTTTCTATATATTACATCACTTAATTTTATGCATCTCTCCACTAAACCTTTAATTAATCCTATTTTTTGACTGAACAAATGATGGGATTCATAATTTAAGTAACAACCTGAACAAGATGGTTTCTTAAACCAGTTTGTGATTAAATTTCCTCTAGGTATTCTTTGAATTTCCAAATCTAAGAAACTTAAGATGCTGTTATTTTCTTTTTCAAGAGTAAATTGAATGTTTTCATCGATACTATTAAATATATTTAAGAGCTTTATAATTTTGTTAGTTGGAACGATTGTTAAAATGTCATCTACGTAACGTTTATATAAAGTTGGTTTGAATGATAATCTAGATAAGGCTCTTTTTTCAATATCTTCCATAACTAAATTTGAAATTATGGGAGATAATGGAGATCCCATTGGACATCCTGATAAATGTTTATAAAATTTATTAATTAAAAGAAAACACTGTACTATTAAAAACAGTTTTAACGGCAATTAAAAATTCATTTTTTGAAATTTTTGTTAAGTTTTTATATAAATTTAATTTTTCTTCTACACAATCTAAAGCTAAATCCAGGGGTATATTATAAAACATTGAAACGACATCTAACGAAACTAATGAATGGGTATGACGTATTCTAATATTATTAAGATTTTGTTTGAGATCCCAACTGTTTTTTATCAACGACTCAGGTTTTCCTGAAATATGTTTTAAAGTGTTTGATAAGTGTTTTGCTAGGTTGTAAGTTGGTGATCCAATTGTGGAAACAATTAATCTCCAGGTTTGACCTGGTTTGTGTACCTTTGGGAGTGCATAAGCCTTTGCCACAACACTACTATGCGTTTTCAATCTATATGCTACTGATTCATTAATGTATCTTTTATTTTCCCATTTAAAAACAATATCATTGCATTTATTTTCGACTGTTGGAACTAATTTAGTTTTTACATTTTTGTATAAATTATTGTTTTTTAAAATGTTTTCTATAGTGAAATTATACTATTCGTTGCCACCATAATATTGCCTTTATCGGCTTTTACAAATAATAAATCTTTGTGGTTATTTTGAAACTGTATAATGTTTTCTGTAATTTTATTATTATTTTTAAATTTGTTATTTCTATTGTGATTTGAAATTAATTCAGTTACTGTCCTTCTAATTTCTAACCTCTGTAATTACGACTTTTCATAACAGTCAATCTGGTATCGTCCGCCTGTAAACATCGTTACAATTATGTGACATTTTTCATAAATTATTGGAGCCTCTCCAATATCTTTGAGGCTTCAATCAATAGAAATTTTGTCCTGTTGAAAAATTTCTTAAAAAAAAAAAAAAATTTTAAATGATGCAGTTTGTTTTTATAAAATATGACTTTGTTTTTTGACTCAGGTACGTTTCAATATAATAACTTTTTTATTTTGTTCAAACCGGTATCCTTTTTACGACACTAATTATTAGAACGCTTACGCTCATACAATTTGCTGAATTTAGCTAAAATACTAATTGAAAATTAAAACCGTCGAAGAAAGGAAAAACAGTTTGGATCTTCTGTATCTACAATTGTTTTGTATATTTGTTATTATGTTTGACTCAGAAAATACGATTAAAAAAAGTTATTTTTTAAAAAGTAATTATTTTAACAAGTTATATTTGCTTAAACAATTAACAGGTAGGTCATCTCTTCTATGTATAAACTATACAGTCATGTAATACACTATTTAGTTATTGTACAGGCACTGATTGAGCAAATTAGGATTGTTTAAACGAATAGAAATTTATTAAACATTAAAAGAAATGTATCAAAATTATGTAATTATTCAACAAAACGTAGCATAGGATACCAATTTAGAAAAGGTGGACATCTCTAGCTCAATGTTCAGAAATTTGAAAAAAAAACAATAAATAATTGCTTAAATGATGATATAAAGTTTTTAGAAAAATGTGCTAGTCCAAAAAATGACAAACCATTACATTTCAATCAGAAAATACGATTGTTTGTTCAATTTTTCGAGATTAAATTATTGTTTGAATAATTTACATTTCTTTAAATAATTGAAAATTTTTTAAAAAGTAATGGGAAATATTCAAATTGTCTACTAGTAATTATTTGTATGAAAAAGACGATGGATATTTGCTAAAAATTAACAATAATGAACGTAAAAATGTAGTTTTTTTATTGTTCGCTCATATTTGGGACGCTGTGTGGGGGGAGGGGTTGAAAATAAACTTTTTTAGTATGGATTTATTTCGCAAACACTTCATCTCGTAAATCGATTGGAAATATATTTATAATTTTTGTTAAATTTTAACATAGTATAAACAGTACACATTGTGCCATTTAATTTTACAATTCTATGGCTAGGTCCCCAATTCGAAGAAGAAGGCTCCTCCGCTTTCTGTTAATAATATTTTAATTTTTCGAATGAAAAGCAATGAGATTGAACCAAATGATGTGAATCTTGAAACAAAATAGTTTATCAATTCTGACCAAAACAACACATTTATTGTCACGCAAGCAGTTGTATTTGAAACAAATAAAGATTCAAGAAAAAAGATAGGAAAATTATGATTCTCTATGATTGCAGAGTTCTCAATTTAAACTTGCCACCATGAAATTAAAATAATGAAATCAATGAATGAAAAAATAAATGAGTAAATGAATGAATGAATGAATGAATAACTGAAGTGAATAAGAAAATGGGAATAAAATAAATGTAAATTTCATACTTTTCCCATTTAACAATTTCCAATTCTGGGCGCAGCATCTTTTTCTTTCAGTATTTTTTGTCATAAAATCGGAGAACAGAGAAAAAAGGTGTATCCAGAAATTGAACGGATTAACCGATTTTCTTCCTTATTTTTTTAATCGTCTTATCGTTATGTAATGAAACGAATGCATAGTATTAAAATGAAATTCCTTAATATTTGCTAATTTCTAATTTCTTTCCACCGACTGTAATATCTAACAATAGGAAAGTTGAGTGAGGCATGACAGGCACTCACTCAATCTAAATTCTTGGCTCGATCCTAGGTTTACGATGTTTTAAGTATCGTCGAAAAATCACACTCTAGGCCACCCGCTGTTCCATAGCCAGCCAGAGGGCCCACGAACTATGTTCGCCATCAGTACACTTATGGTGGCGGTTCACTACTTCCCAGGCGCAAAAATGCATCAATTTTCAATTAATTGCAATAAAACAAGAACCAGGCCATTTCTCGAAAAAAGCTCTCTAAGAGGTTCTGCATGTAGGCATTTATAGTCTGTGGTTGAAATATGAAATCATACAATTCAGAATTGTAGGAGAAAAACTGGTCAGAGTAATACATGGGCTAGTTTTCAAGCCTGAGGAAGCGCCTTAAAGTAGAAGTTCTGATTTTTCACAAAATTAAAATATTCTTTTGAGGTATGGGGATGCTGAATGGGAATGAACAATTTTTTACCAACAAAAGTTATTCAGTTAGGCGGAAAAAAAGTTTCGAACCCCTAAGAATGCTATTTCTGTCCTTTGTTTTTTAATCCTTAATAGAACGCACTCCAAAAGCATGAAATTTTCAATATCCAAACATTCGCTTTACTCAATTATTATCAATGACAAAAATATAAAATTATGATAAAAAATTCAAAAAATTACTTTCACCACAGCCATCTGTGTGTAAATTAATCCTGACATCGTAAACTGTCTAATGCTATGTTTCAAAAACCATTTTAGCTCATTATTATTTTCAAGATAGCAAATAAACGTAGCGAAATGTGCTAATAAATTAAAATGGATTAAAATTGTTCTATTTCGTAATTGCTTTGTTGTATTAAAAAATATTCAGAAAAATATTGTCGCCGCTGGGTACAGAAAGAGATTCAATTTAGGAGATAACTTCTACTGCTGTGGTGACTCAAAAAGAGAGGAGGAAAAGGGGATTCAGAAGTATTCAATATTTGTCATGTTATCACTGGATGCATGCAATTTTCCAACATTTTTTTATGCAAGCCCTCTTACCCGGAGACTGTTTTCCGTTTTTTTGCTCTTAAAAGTAATTACATGTAATTATGTTTTTATCAAATTTGACAGTAGCAGAAATAAATTGTATTGGCAAACAACTAGTTATATCACAAAAACTTCGCATTTAGAAGAAAGAACATTTGAAAAGTTTTCAAGTTTCAGGTTAGGATGACACTGGTATGTAGTATTTTACTTTAGAAAATTTAATTTTTTAATTTTAATTATTAAGAACCGCTTAAGCAAAGAAGTATTACTTGTAAAAGGTGAGAAATTACAATAATTGAAAGAATACGCTTCATAGGGTCAAGCACAGCATATCCTTTTTGTAATCAAGCTGCATACCAACTTTTCATTCCTATACTAAAAAATTCTCTTTCGAAAAAATCCTTTTGACAGGATGTATAATTGATTTTTAGACAATTTTTGGGCCAATAAACCCATTTTCGTCAAAATGTCCTTTATAACGTTTGGGATCGAATCCTATAGGTAGAAAACCGAATCGCTGGGGCACTTTTGAAGATAGATATTTGGAAAGCTGTTTTTCGAAAGAGAAAAAACGCATTTTAAATTGGCAGATGTCATAAGTGCATAAGTAATTAGTATCATGCCATTAGGCAAGTATAGATAGAAGTATGATTTCTTATAAAAACCCTGAAATAAATACATTTGATTTACAATTTGTTAAAAAAAAACCGAATATCCATTACCATAAATATAGTTTTATAAAGTATTGATGACATAAATTAGGTTCCATCTTATCATAAAATTAAGAATTACTGTGCAAATGGTACTTTTACTACTAACTAGAAAAATTTTCCGTACCGAAAGAAAGCGGCCGGGCACCGCGCCGACAAGCCTTCAAAACAGTATTCTGGTGGCACTAAAGACCTCGCCAGACTTCGACTACACCCCTGAATATAATGAGTATACTGTTTTTCTAGTATACAATTCTTATAATATTGATGAAAAAATATTTGTGTGTGAGTAGCTTGAAAAACACATCGTTTCCCAGACGGAAAAATTATATATAGTTTATACATACACCCATAAAAAGTTCTTATTAAATTAAAAAAACAACATTTTTTGATTAGGTTCTTTTGATTCGCCATAAAAATATTTTTTCATTAAAAGAAAATTTATTTGATTTTAAGAAATGACCTCATGTAGTTTTTTCAATTTAAAGAAATTATTTGTTTGAAGCATTTTCTAGATTTAAAAAAAAATTCTTTTGATTCAAAAAAGTAGCAAGGAACAATGAAAGAAATAATTTCTTTAGAGTCAGTAATTTGAAATAAGCAAATTATTTCTTTGAATAAAAGACAGATTCTCCTAATTCACATTACTAATGTGCCACGATATTCCGCAGAATAAATCACATTGATTATTTTACACTACCGCGTCTTTCGGAACAAGTGTTGTCAAATTTTTGTGAAGACGCGGTGGCGGACGGCTTTTGGTAATAATTTAAATCGCTAAAATGTGTGAGAAAGAAGTGCGCGACATCCTTTCATCGCAGGAATTTGCAGAAAGGGTAGCAGCTTTCTACCGTGTAAATAGATACTTTTATACAGCGCGATCTAGCCTCGTTTTTATGTAAATTTTGTGTACTTCTGTGCACAATTTCGTCATACATTTTATCTGTTTACCTTAAATTTTTCTGTATAATTGTAAATTAGAAAAGAATAAAATTCATTTACACAAAAAAACTATTGAAATAAACTTTTTTCCATAGGTTAACAAATAGACCATGTCAGTTTATTGCAACTCGAGTTGTCGAATTCGATTATTGAAAAAATATTCTTATGCAAAGAAAAACGAAAATTTGATGCATGTATTTAATTAGAATTATTAAAGTTTTAAATTGAATAGAATTTTAAACTAATCTGTTCTCTTTTTTCAACCAACACGGCTATTTCATTTAAAGAAATGTGAAGGTAAAATAAAAAATTATATTTCTTTAATATGAAGAAACTTTTCATTTGAAGCAATCAAATATTTCTTCAATTCAAAGAAATATTCGGTTTGAAGGAACGAAACATTTTTATAATTTAAAGAAATTTTCCGTTTAAATTAAAGAAATTTGTCTTCAAATCGAATAAAAAATTTCTTTAAATCAAACAAATGTTTCTTTGACCGTATATCAATACTAGAATTTCTTTTATTTTAAGAAAGTTTCTTTGATTCAGGTAGACTTTTTTCTGGTTGTAGTAGACAAAGTCATATACAATATTTCATACTATGCATAATTTTTCCGTCTGGAAAAAGTATAAAAGAAAAACCAATTAATGAAATAATCATATTTGCGAAACATATATTACCTTATATTACCTTCGTTGTTGATAAAAGTTCTTGTCTAGTCCAGTCCACCAATCCGCTTCTTTTAAAAAGCGACTTTCATCCTCTTTTTGTCACATCTTCTGTAGTCGTTTCTGAATTGATTTGAATAAACAAGTTGGTTAAGGTTTGGGGCTAAAAGTGTGGCAGGAGTGCTTCAATTACGATAATTGGACTCTAATTGGCAGAAATATGAAGGCTTTACCCTAACTGACGCGACGAGTCGAAAAAGTGCATTTACATACATCTCTGTAACAAGCCTATCTCAAAACGGGTAATTGTGTAATAATAATAATTGTATGGGCAATGCTTTAATTTCTGTTAACATGACATTTTTAAAGTCGTTGCAAAAAGAGTACAAAACAACTTGTTCTTGGAATTAACTCTATATTCTCATTTCTATTACATAATCTTGAAATGAAAGTTCTTCTATAATAGAAAATTTATTGCATGATTAATGGTGAAATTTCTTGAATATTCTTTTATTTTATCACAAGTTCTGTGGAGTCATGAATATGCCACTGAAGTTCACAACGCTTATAAGTGAAGATACAATTTTTTCATTAAATTTAATTTGTTGTTGTTCTATTATTGTAAAAATTATGTATAATATGATCCTAGATAGGAATAACTCATTTAACGTCATATTTATTATTTTAATGAAATAGACCATCTTTGATATTCAGAGATAATTGTAAGTTTTTGATAAACGTTCGATTCTCGAATTTTATTTGACACTTTAAACTTTATACGCAAAAAATCTGAAAAAATGATAATTTTTCTCGAAGGATCCGGTTCACAAATTTTCTTTCAATCATATAAGTGAACATGAATTACACAAGCGCGCGAATATAAGAGCATTTTCGGGGGTTGCCTCGCACTGGACTTGTGACTAAATTAGTCTCTGGAAACGTAAAGTGTCTGTATTAAACTGGTGGCGATGTACAGTGGAATGCATCGGGAATTTCCTGTTAATAATCCACGACCGACTACAATTCTCGACCAATTTATTTTTAAATGCTCGGAATTAAATCCTGCAGAACGTCATTAGGCCCGATTTTTGAATTTCACTCTGTGAAATTTATTATTTAAACAAATAGAACGTCAAAATTAAAAATTAATTCTAAATTATTATAAATAGCTGAAAAAATATAAATGTTAAATATTTTTATTTCTAATAGCAATATTATAAACATATTCAAAATTTAGCGCTTTCCATTAAAAAAAATGATTTTTTCAGCAAATTCATGTTGCAGTTTTCTAAGTGGTTATAATTCATCAAGAAAGTCTGGCAAAAACTCGTTATTGTTATTGTTATAACCAATATTTTAAATAAACAGTCATCTGTAGCAAGTTTTGCGACTGAATAAGTGGTTTTGTCATCATGATTATTTTAACGCATCTCCATAGTAGTGCCTAATGAAGTAACTTTCGCAGTAATTCTTAATTAAAATTGATATTAAATAATAATGGAGAATTGTAACTTAGAAATAAAATATAAAATAAGAACTATTTTGTGATGTTATTTTGCTATAGTATAATACTCTATTAGGAAAATTCCTTCCTTCAATGAATTTTATTAGAATTGTTTTTTACTTTGAATTTTTGTAATAATTCTATGATATCTCGATCAAGTTCTGTTGCACCTTTCTCCCACTCCTGTCTTAATTCGGCAATATAGAGATCAGATGACATAATTAGTTTTTTCGAATTAAGTTTTAAATAGTTGCTAATCGAGAGTCTTTTCGTGTGTTGAATTGCCGAATGCGCTTCACATCACAAGAGAGTCGCAATTCTCTATTATTATTTAATAATAATTTTGAAAACCTAAGAATTTTAAATTAGATTAAAATCCAAATTAATAATCCTATTTAACGTCCAATAATCAAATTGATGCAAACTTCTGTTAAAATACAAGAATCCAGCGACTAAATTTGGACCACAACGAGAAAACAAGAACAAAAGACTCCTATTTTAATCTAAAAAAATGGTTTAAAAATAATTTTCAGACCAGAATAAAAAAAAGGAAAGAAAATGAGAAGGCAGCCAACCACATCCCCTTCTTTCTTTTTTCTTATTTATTTTTTTTTATTTTTATTATTATCAAATTACAATACAATAACATTCAAAATAAAAATAAGAAATAAAAAAAATAAAATCAAATTGCACTACCAACGTTTCGGTACTCGTATCAAGGCAAGAAAAATTTAATAGGTAGAAATTGATAGCACCAGGAATAGGAGTTTATTGTTTTTGTTTCTTCGTTGTGGTACAAAATTGTTTTTTGGATTCTTGTTCTTTTTAACAGGAGTTTGCATCAATAATGTTAATGCATAATTACTGAGAAAGATACTTAATTAAGCACTACTATCGAGATGCATTAAAATAATCATGATGAAAAAACCGCTTATTCAGTCGCAAAACTTGCTACAGATGACTGTTTATTTAAAACATTGTTAATAACAATAACGAGTTATTGCCACACTTTCTTGATGAATTATAAACACTTAGAAAACTACAACATGATTTAGCAGAAAAAATAATCTATTCCGATGAAATACGCAAAAATTTTTAGTTTGGAAAAATGTTGTGATTATCAATAAACATATTGAACATTTATATTTTTTGTAGCTATTTATTATAATTTAGAATTAATTGCAAGGTTGGTTGATGAGAAAAACATCTTCGAAAAAATAATAACACAATTTGTTTATTAGAATATTTATCAAAGTTGGCCAAGAAATGTAGTCTGCAGTGGATTACACAGCCACCCTTATATTTGAAGTTTTGGTGGGACTGATGTTATAACTACAATCTCCACCATATAACGATTTGCTACTTAACTTTGACATGATTTCGACTCAGAAAATAAACTTATTGCATAAAGGTGATAGTTAGGCGTATAATCTAAACAATGAATAATACAAACTACAGAATAGCCACGGAAAGGACTGGAACTTTAATTAACAAAAGGCATGCACACGGAAAATCTAAAGGTCATGTTTCAGGCGACGAATGGACACTGGGTGTTTGGAATGCTAGGGGAGTAAATGATCTCAAGGTAAAAGAATTGCGTGAAACTATGGAGGTGAAGAAACTAGATATTTTATGCGTGCCCGAAACAAGGAAAAAGGGATGCGAAACTAAAGATATAAAAAACGGCGTGCTGAAAGGCGGATTCGAAATATAGTCAGGAGTAGACTGTGAATCACATGGTAAACAAGGAGTAGGTCTCATTTTGAACGAAAGAGCAAAGCAGCATCTCGGAGACCATTGCTTCGTGTCTCCCAGACTGCTGTGGGCTAGAATGAAAGTAGGAATCAGAAGAATATTTATCATAGAATGCTACGCGCCAGTTGATAGTAATCCCAAAGAAGTAAAAAACGCCTTCTGGGATACTTTAAATGACAAAATAAATATTTTTGAACATGGGGAAAGAACAATTCTACTAGGAGACATGAACGGATGGGTGGGCATCCAAAATCAGGATATCCAAAGAGTACTAGGTAATTTCGGGGTTCCAAAATCAAACTATAACGCAGATAAATTAGTTGGTCTATGCTAAGAAATGGCTCTGTGTATTACAAATACTTGGTTTAGGCATAAAATGATCCACATGTACACCTGGTCTAAAGAAAATAGCCTCAGTATAATTGACTTCGTTGTTGCGGATGAAAGACTAATAGAGTTAGTCAAAGATACAAGGATCATGAGGGGTCCTGCATGCAATACTGATCATTACCTTCTGATATTAAAAATTAACTTATATCGGGGATGGAGAAAAAAGAGAACCAAGAAAACAAAACAAATGCGGATAAAAATTGTGAACCTACAGAAACCGGATGTGCGAAAAGATTTCCAAAATAAGATAATCAAAAGCATAGATAAGGCAACATGGCAGGGCCGTATAAAAAACAAAGATATAGAGGGCGCCTGGACAAGTTACGGGATATCCTTGTTAGATGTATGATTGAAGTGTGTGGTACCGCAGTTGTAGGAAGAATGTCTGGTGATGCGTGGTGAAATGATGAAATTCAGACTGCCAAAAAAGCAAAGAGAAAGCGTACATGAGAACTTTGAACATCGCAGATCTTAGCAATGAGGAAAGAAGTAGACGTAGAAATGAATATAGACGCGAAAACAGGATACTTAAACGATTAGTTAAAGAAAGTAAAGATACAATTAGAGCAGAAGAAGAGATAAAAATGCAAAACGATTTTGAAGGAAGCAAGAAACTGTTTTATAAAGAATGAAAGGAAACAATAGTACAGAATTTGTCAACATGAGAAATCGTAGGGGGTAAATGGTATATGATGCAGACGGAATACTAGAGGCTCTCAGAGACTATTTTAGGAGACTATTCGGAGATGAAGCTATAGGACACCACAACTGCGATGTTGAACACGATGCGATAGGAAAAATTGATAAATTTATGTTTCGAGATGGGAGACGTCCCAGACGATTGAAAAAAAGCGATTATCGTACCAATATACAAAAGAAAGGGATATAAAAGCGAATGCAATAATTACAGAGGGATTAGCTTATTACGTACCATAAGTAAAATATACTCAAAAACAGTTATTCGTAGGTTAATGAAAAGAACAGAAGCAAAAATTTGAGAAGTCCAAATTGTGTTTATGCCAGGAAGGTCATGTACGGATCAAATATTTAGCTTAAGGCAAATAACAGAAAAAAGTTTGAGAGTAGGAAAAAAAGTGTTCCGTGCATTTGTTGACCTAGAAAAACCTTTTGACAAGGTGGATAGAAGTAAATTTTGGGAAGTCATGAAAGAGTATGGAGTCAATGGATGGCTCTTACAAGCTATAAAAACAATATATACGGGTAGCAAAGCGAGTGTAAGGGGGAATGGGAAATTGAGGGACTGTTTCGATATTATTCAAGGAGTTAGACAAGGATGCGTTATGTCTTCATGGTTATTTATATTATTTATGGACACGTGTTTAAGAATGGCTCTCTTCGACGAAGAGGGTGTGGATCTCGAAACAGTAAGGGTAGGTGGGTTAGCGTTCGCAGATGATAAGGTTGTTATGGCAGAGTCAATCGAAGACTTACAAAGAATGTTGAATAAACTAGATGCATGCATGAAGAGCATAGGCCTCAAAATTAACGCAAATAAAACAAAAACTATGGTGTTCGAGGGAATGAGTGAAAAAACACCATGCAATATTTTAGTAAATGGTGAGGAATTGAACAAGTTGATAAGTTCGTATACCTTGGTAGCTTATTTACTAGGGACGCGAATATATATGAGGAATTAAATAGACGCATAAACGAGGGTAAGAAGGTTATTGGTAGAGCAGGTCCCCTTGTCAGAAGTAAAAATATATCAAATAAAAATAAAATGGCAATATATAATTCTATATTTGTACCGACTGTACTATACGGTAGCGTGACATGGACTTATCAAGAAAAAGATAAGAGTAAAATTAACGTAATTGACATGAGATTCATGCGCATAATATGCGGGAAAACCCTGATGGACAAAGTAAGTAACGAGACAATTCTAAAAGAATGTGGTGCAGAATTGACGCTAGTAGACACATGGGAAAGAAGTCGGTTAAAATAGTTCGGGCATGTTGAGAGAATTCCAAATGAACGACTAACGAAACAAGTGTATCAGGGTAAAGTAAATGGCAGCGGGCAGCGTGTCCAGAGGTAGACCGTGGAAAGAATGGTTAGAATGTGTGAATGAGACCCTAGTTAGAAGAGACATAAGAAGTCACAGAAACATGAGAGTCTGCATGAAAAAATGCATGGTCATAAAAGAAGCTAGAGAATTATGCCAGGGCAGGAAAGTATGGCGGCAAATAGTTAATAAAAAGAGTGTCAGTAGAGTGAATGACGCCTGAAACAAAAGACCTTGGCCACTGATGGACCCAGGTGGGGCACCTTACATAACGACTTCGTCAGGATCTTGAATTGGGGTGATTGCTAGAGAGATTGATCAGCAACCTGGGTCGGAGCAGTGTTGCAGAACGAAAGTGTTATTCACATAAATAACACGAGAATTCTGGATCAATCTGAAATTTCTCTATCCCCTTCCCCACATTACTCGTACTGACCGTTTGATGTGAAATATATTCCACACTTATTTTGAAATTATTTATAAACGGATTACTATGGTATGTATATTTTCATTCTAATAATTGCCTGTTTGAATGATTCATTTCCAACGATTGATTGATTAATACAAAAGAAAAAAACGCATATGCAAGACGTTTTTCAAAAAAAAAAAATGTCTTTCGGATTACAATGATGAATCAGATTGTGAAACTATGTATGTAATAATATGTATTTCCTTTAACAAAAAATATAATTTCCTTAATTCGAAAATATAGTTTTATGTCAGATATTATCCATTCGGCTTAATTTATATATGATTTTATAAGTGCGGCATGTAATTATTTCTCAATACATAATTGGTACAATGTACAATATGAATTGATATAAGTACAATACATAGACAGATTTATTTTCATCGCGAGCGCTCTATTGAGTGGAGCCCTAATCAGAGGTTCGACTCTAAATTTGATACCGCGTTTAAAATCTTTTCCGATGCTGTTGTAGTACACTGTTAAAGGCGTTTGGAATTCTACAACACTTCTGCAGTACAAGCGTAAGGTAAAATTCATGGTAAAATAAAAAACATGATATGGGAATGACGATATTGCAATATATGTATTGTAAGTATTTTAAATCTTGCAATTCGTGAAATTCGTGGAATTGAAGAAATTCACGAAAATGATGGAATTCGCCAATTCATGCAAGTCGCGGAGTTCAATGAATTCATAGGATTTAATAAATTTATGAAATTCACAGAATTCACGGAATTGGAGAAATTCAGGAAATTGATGGAATTTATGGAATGTAAGGAATTTATGAAATCCACGGAATGCACTGAATATCCAGAAAACATGGAATTGGAGAAATTCACGAAATTTATCGAATTCGCAAAATACGTAGAATTCACGGCATTAAAGGCATTTGTACAATCAATGGAATTCCCGGAATAAATTGAATTCAAGGCATTCGTATAATCTATGGGATTGAAGAGAGTCATAGAATGCAATGAATTCACGGAATTTATTAAATTAGCGCAATTAAAGGAATTCACTGAAATCACGGGATTCAATGGACTTGCGAAAATGACGGAATGCACGGAATTTATGGAATTCAGGGAATTTACTGAATTTGCGAAATTATCTGTATTCATGAAATTTACAGAATTCAATGAATTAATGGAGTTCAAGAAATTTACGATATTTATGGAATTCACAGAATTTATGGTCTTCAAGGAATTCAATCAATTCACCGAATTCAATGAGTTCGCGAAATTTATGGAATTCTTGAAATTCATTACATTTAGGAAATCCCCGGAATTTAAGGATTTCACGGCATTTAAGGTATTCACGGAATGCAAAGAATTCGTGGATTTCACGGAATTCAAGGAATGCACGGAATTGAACCAATGCACGGAATTTAACGAATACATGAAATCCAAGAAATTTACAGAATCCGCACAATGTACGACATTCAAAGAATTCACGGTATTCACATAAGGCATGTAATAGACGGAACTCAACGAATTCACGCAAATAATTATATTAATGGAATTCGCGTATTTCAAAGAGTTCAGTGAGTGCACCGAATGAAAAGAATTAAGAGAATTTAGAGAAATTTTGAAATTCATGGAATTCAAGAAATTAAAAAAAAAGAATTTATGGAGTTTAAGGATTTTATGGAATTCATGGAATGCGCGCAATCATTGAATTTAAGGAATTCAAGGAATTCATGAAATTCACGGAATTAACTAAATTCATGACATTCAAAGAATTTATGTAATTCAATAAATGCACAAAATTCAGCAAATCTGCGTCATTCACGTAATTTGTGAAATTCAAGAAATTCGTAACTTTGCATGTATTTCAGAAATTTCGTGAGTTCTGTAAATTCCATGAATTCTGTGAATTCCGTGAATTCCGTAAATTACGTTAACTTCATGAGGTTTGCGAATTCCATCAATTTCGTGAATTCCTTAAATAAAGTGATTCCTTGAATTCCATGAATCCTTGAATTCCGTGAATTTTATTCTTTGAATTCCTTGAATTACTTTTATTCGGTGAATTTCTTCAATTTTTTTTATTCAGTGAATTTCTTGCATCCCTTTTATTCAGGGAATTCCTTCAATTCCTGTTATTTCATGAATTCCTTGAATTTATCTTATTTCGTGAATTCCTTTTATTCCGCGAATTCCCTGAATTCCTCAAATTTCCTTAATTCCACTTTAGTGCATTCCTTTCATTACTTGAATTCCTTTTATTCGATGAATTCCTTGAATTCCTTTTATTCCGTGGATTTTTTTATTTAGTGAATTCCTTTTATTCAGTGAATTTCTCGAATTCCACGAATCCCATGAATCCCTTCAATTCCATGAATCCCGTGAATTCCATAAATTTCGGAATTTCATAAATTTCGTGAATTCTGTGAATTCCAATCATTTCCCGAATTTCTTGTGCACAATTTTCGACTTATAAACACTTCAATAGATGGGTTTGAATGCTCGACGGTGACTTCACGATTTACAACACAATGAAATTGGGATGAAGCTATTGTTGGTGTTGTCTGACCAAATAAAAGTAATTATTGAAAGAAACCCCGATAATCGAAGCTTTAGTGGAAATTTTATAATTTTTTCCGATTATCAAATATAGCTTATTCGATTAAATTAATAAATCAGACGGTATAATGAGTTATTACCCTTCAAAATCATATATTGCGTAATTTGTATAATAATTTAAATACAAAAAATTCAATTAAAAATGTAATGTTTTCGTTTATAAATGTAGCGAACTTCAGTGACATTCATAAATTAATGAAATGATTTTATATTCGTTTCTGCAATTATTAATATTTTGAATTTCATAAATTTAATTAATGCTTGTAACTATGGAAAGGAATGACATAATTTCTAGAGCTATTGAAAATTCGGTTTTTCCTTCCAATACATTTGCCTCTGAAACATAAAGATTTAAAAATACTTACATGGTATCATGTTTCGTGAGGGTTAAAAGTATAAGAAAATATAACTTACTAGGTTAATGAGTATCACACACAGAACGACATAAATATCTACAACTTTAGTAAATCTTAGTGGTAATATTTAATACATATTTGGAGAGAGAAATGTCTACTTTATTAGAAAAAATTAAAAAGCATAAAAAATAGTTTCAACATAACTTTATTAATGGCGGTCAAATTATTTTTCTATGTTTAGTTAGCTGTAGTATAAAAGCAATTATCAATTTGCGAGTGAAGGCTGAAAAATACCCCCCCCCCCCCATGAAATGCGACGGTCCCGACCCAAACACAACCAAGGCATGTTTTGCTTAACATGGGTCATTGAATGAGAAATTTGAAACAATTCTATCTATTAAAGTGGAAAAAAATTCCAATAAAGATACAAAGTTTCTATAAAATGTGCAAAAAACATCAGAAAACTACTCAAACAGTGGTTTTCTATAAAATAACCTGTGATCTTTCAAATAAACATAATATGGAAAGTAGTAATGATTAGTAATGATTATTTTTCCGAGTTGGTTATTTTTTTTATATAGAAATCAAATTTCGATAAAAATTATGGTATAAAATGAGAGGAAAGTTCCTAAAGTATTTTTTTTTATTCCTAAAGGGTTTTTTAACGTTTTATTTCAGAGATAAAAAATTTCCACTATGTTCAATTAAATCCTATAAAAAAATGCATGATTATGATTTTTACATATTACATTGAAAAGTGCAAAAAAACTGCGAAAGCAATGAATACATATTTCAGGACAATTTTAATTCCACCACAAAATGAGTTGTGATAAGAATTAGTTTGATCTAAGAATTAGTTTTTCGGTAATATATTGAACATTTCTCTACAAATTAAATTCGAAATTTTTGGGTAAACTCAGGGTAAGTTGAGATGATTTTTCTATTATTTGTCTATCATTGATGCACATCTAAATGATCTAATAACAAGGAGTGTGGAATTGCAGTGCTGTATCGCAAAAATGACATGCGTTGCCAAAGCGCGGGCGCAGCAGGTTTGGCGCGACGCCGCGTGTTTTGCTATACGCCTACAAGTTAGTTCAACGGCGACGCCGCACCAGACGTACGCGGCAGGGCATACCCCTATGAAGTGATCGGTTTCGCGACTATTTGATCCCTCGCGCGAAAGTACGAAAGAACATTTTTCTTTTTAAAATAAAAAGAAGGAAAGTTAGAAAAACAACTCGAGCTGAAAATTGTTTTCCTCGTTAAACGGACGAAAAGGGTAAAGTTTTGTTTTCCCTTTTTAGCTGGCCCGAGTTTTAAACGAGCAGAAACTTTTAAGACAAGATTCTAATAACAGTGCGCATCTGTGTCGCATTTGTAGAAACGATCACATAAATTATAACGCTAAAGAAATTAAATTTGTACAACGATCTAAGGGAAACACTAAGTTTTAACTTGGTGGGACTTTATGTCGTCTGCATATTCCGTAAGTTGAAAACCGGTGAACGTAAAAGCGAGAAAAAAGTGAATGAAGCCCAACAGTCATTGACTTGAAACTAAACTTGAATTCAATTAATTTTTAAATTCAGAAATCAAAAGTGGAAGCGAATAAATATTATTGGAAGGAATTTTTATTTTCTATCGAAAAATCGAAATTCGAAAGCACTTTTCTTTCAACTAACAATTTACTTTTTCGAAATTAAGTGAAGAGACGAGATTGGTTAAAGGTGACTTTCTGTGCAAGTTTCAATATAAAAAATGGCTTCAACGATTATTTCCATGAGGCTCGTCCTGCCGATTCTGTTCGCTGCGCTTATGCTCTGCATAGGTAAGTTTCTTTAAAAAAAGTTAGAAAAGTGCATTGATATTATTTTGAGACATTAATATTTTGTTGGAAACAATTAGTTCATTTTGGAAAGCTTTTTTTAAAATTTTGTCCTTTTCAACTTATCAAAGGGCAATAAAAAAATTCTTTTTAATATTACGTTTCTGATAATTGAAGAAAAACTTTTTTTTAATCAATGTCGCGAATATTTAAAATATTTGATCAATCATCTGCACATAAAAATAGAAATAAGGCATGAAGAAAATTTTGGCAGAACTTCTGATAATAAAGAATATAAAATGTCATTGTTCATTATAGCTAATTTCGAGGAAAAAAACTGGGTAAAATTTAGAAAAAGTATTTCAAGTTAAAATTGTTCATTTTAACAATACGTATTTCGAGTTTCATGGTTTTTCTTTCTCTTTAGGTAAAAGTAGTAGTTCTGATCTAATTCTAATGTTGTAGGGCTCATTTTATTTCTTGAAAAATTGTCTGCAAATCTCTTTGGTACGTCTTTATTTGAAAAAATGGATGAATTATACAATTGTTATCTTTGTAAACAATAATTTCCTTAAATAAAATGTTTTAATTATAAACGTACCAAAAATATTCGTAGAGAATCTTTCAATATTTAGAAGCCTAAAAAAGATCGTATAACAATACGGTGTCATTTTGTAACACAAGCTTCTTGTTGAAGAAAAAGCATATTTTAGGGTTGAGTTTATAAGAACGAAAATAATCAATATTCCCGTTATTCCCTAAATTAAAAGTAACTTTAAACGTCCTCAAAATTACTTCGTTAATTGATTATATTGCAAATAAAAATGAAAATTAATCTGAACCTGTAGGTAAGTTGAGATTAATTGCCACATAGATAGATATTATAAAGACTCTAAAAGCAGATATAATTATTATCTGAACATAAGAAACATATTGAAAGAGTTTAGTAAAATGTTTATGATTAAATTGAGAAGATTGAAATTTTTAATAAGGTCCCAATTATTAATTTATTAATATAAAAATTAAACATTATTTTAAAATTGTTAATATAGAAAGAGGAAAAAGGTTTTATGTTGTTCTGAAATACTTTTTTTTAAATGAATACTTTTAATTTATTGGTTTACACTTGTACATAGAAATTACAGTGTAGTTTGCTAGATTAAATCTTTAGTTATTATTTTAATTCGTCTCTTCATTTTTTTCATACCTTGTGTTGTTTCTCTAAAAAATGTATTTTTTATTTTCAGTGTCATTTTTTATGATCGAATCAAAAACTACGCATCATATAAAAAAAAAGATTTTTTTTTACCAGGCACAATTTGACTGCTAAATGAAGAATTATTTTTTGTGTGGATAAAATCAAATCTGTTGGTAAACAAATATGAGTTAACGAGCTCGTCCTTTCATTTAGGTCCCTTGAAACGTGTGCCAAAGCACAATCCCATCTGATTAGTCTTTCAAAAGTTATCAGGCACTCAGACGACAACGGCGACGGCAACGAAGACAACGATGACAGACGGACAGACACCAGCGTAAACCCTTTTTTTTACTCAGGGAAATTTTTCAGTTATTCGCGATAGTCAGCTTCTACATAAAACTCATACCTTTCTCATTATGATGATAATGTAAAAAGAGTTGAAGATGTATTTTTGTTTTTTTAATACTTGAATGATATTCATAATAAGTTTCAATTCACTGTGAGATTTTAATTTTAAGCTGTAAATATATTTTAAAAATTTCTCAAATAAAAACGTGAAAAGAGTTTTCTTAAGGAAAATATTTTAGTGAAAGGGTCGTCTCCCAAACAAAAGTTTTTATTAAAAAATAGGTACTTTCTAAAACGTCATTTTGCAAAAAGTTTATCTGCTAAAGGTAACTAATACTTATCGATTAAGTTGACAAGTCTCTTTAAAAGATTCAGGAATTTGGAATCGATCACACTGACAAACAAGAAAAGTGTTCGAGCCAAAAAAGCGATCTATACAGCATTGAAGTAGTGGTCCAGCATAGTCGGGCAATTTTTCGTTAATAAAAATAACAATTTTATAATTCACACATACATTTTTTTAATAAACATTTACCAAGGAAGTTATCCTAAGTAGGCCACTATAAATCGAAAGTCGCTTTTCTTTTGGTGTAAAATGAATTTTTTAATAGTCATTATGAGTTTATATTCGAAAAGACTAAAGACACATGAACGTGATTGGCAACATGTTCTTTTTTCGAAAGAAAAAAGTTCAATTTTGTTTATGAACAAATGATACATCTTAAAAACAAATTTCATGTTCTCACATTCGAAATAAACATTTCTGGAATTTACATTTTTAAACAAAAAATTAAGGAAATTGTAACATTAAATTTTCATTGTTAATAACTTTTGCAGTAAACTGTCTTTGCGTCCAAAACTTCAGGAAGTCTTTCCGAACAGTAGGGCTATCAAAAATTAATTTTACAGCAAAAAAATACTTTGGATTTATGGTGGCCTATTTGGGTTAATTTGACTTAAACTGAAATATGAAACTTGATTGAAAAAACTGTAGCGAGTAGAAAATTCCAATCAATATAGATTTTGACTATGCTGGATCAATACTATAATGCTGTACTGGTCGATTTTTTGCCACCGCACACTTTTTTTTTGTCTGACTGTGTCATTGATCTTGGCTATTGTTAGGGAGTAGCTCTGTAAAAACTTTAACCTAATTGACTTTTTCAAGCGACGAAAAAATTGAAGAAACTTTTAGGCTGCAATATAAAGGCATTTTAATTATTTTTGGTTGTTCTAGTTGCAACTATGAATTATGCAGCCAGGGAACTCGGATGCATAAGTGCGGCGAATAAAGAGGCCTAAATTTTATATTCAGAGTACCCTCAAAATATCTTGATAACACAAATCTGTAATTCAGGGTGTTCGAGGTTGAATATATCGAAATTCACAAACTTTGAACTATTATATCAAATCTTTGCGCAATCAGTCATCTACTAAGTGGATGAAAATATTGAAATAGGCATGCTGCAAAAATGGTTACAGAGTGGCCACATACCTGAAAACCCGGTAATTAGCCTAGTATTCTGAGCATGCAGAAAATTACTATTAATTTGCATAATAAAGATCACAAAAAAGCGAATGTCTCCTAAACTATTGTCGACAAAATAGAAATTGGATAAATTGAAAAATCACCCTCTTTACCTTGTTTTGAGAGAATTTTGGGTTGTTAAGCCTGAAATCACTATCTATATGTTTTTGGGGTTGCTGAATTCGAATCCGGTGTCCAAATAACCAAGTTGGCTCCTATTTTTCTGAAAAACGAAAAAATAGACGTAAAATCGACAAAAACAGAGATTTTTCAGGTATATTTTTGCAAAAAAAAATATTTTCTCACCCGGTGGACTTAACCAACATATTTATATGTCTTTTGGGTAGCTGAATTCGAATCTGAGACCCAAATAACCAATGTGGCCCATACTTTTTCAAAAATCGCAAAAATAAACGTAAAATCGACGAATACAGCGATTTTTCTCGTATACTTTTACAACAACAAAAATGTTCATGCTCGACGTTCTAAATCAGCATATCCTTATATTTTTGGGTTCGCTGAATCTGAATCCAGGGTTAAAATAACCCAATTGGCTCATATTTGTTCGAAAAATGCAAAAATAGAGGTAAAATTGACGTAAACAGTGGGTATGCGTGCATGTTTTTCATAATATATATATATATATATATATTCATCCCCGGTGGACTTATCCAGCATATCCTTATGTTTTTGGGGTCACTGATTCTGAATACGGGGTTAAAATAACCCAGTTGGCTCATATGTTATCGAAAAACGCAAAATTAGACAAAAGATCGACGAAACCTTTTAAACCTTTACCTTCCTCGACTGGGATTGTCGTTCACTGTAGATTCCCCGTTTTGGGGGTTTTAATTCGCGTTAGTCTCTTTGCATGGCAATAGTAGGATTTTTTGTAAATAAGTTTTATTTACTTTTAGCGTTACCCAGGAACAACGACGTGGACGTAGTAAATTCTCTTCCCTTTGGGGTGCTTTATTACCGTGAGTTCCCTTGCCTCTCACGCTTATAGGGTTCTTTTATTTTTTATTTTTCTTTATATCGCTTGTATCGAACCGTTTGTCCTCAAAAGACCTACGTAGTGGGTTTCGCTTTCGTTTGGTACCTTGATTGACTTGATCTCGTTTTAAACTCCAACAGTAGTCAGCCATCATGTTGATATCCCAACATCCCTGATATCGCCTCTCCATCTCTTTTATATCCTGGTGGAAACGTTTTTCGAAAAAATATAAGCCAACTAGATTATTTGGATCCCGGATGCGAATTCAGCTACCCAAAAAACATACATATATGCTGGTTAGGTCCACCGGTCATGAAAATATATATTTTTTTTTTCAAAAATATACACGAAAAATCGCTGTATCCGTCGAATTTGCATACATTTTTGCATTTTTCGATCAAATATGAGCCAACTGGGTTATTTTGACCCCGAATTCGGATTCAGCGACCCAAAAACATAAGGATATGCTGATTTAGACCGCCGAGCATGAATATTTTTTTTTGTTGCAAAAGTATACGAGAAAAATCGCTGTATTCGTCGATTTTACGTTTCTTTTTGCGATTTTCGAAAAAGTATGAGCCAAATTGGTTATTTGGGTCTCAGATTGGAATGCAGCTATCCAAAAGACATATCAATATGTTGGTTAAGTCCACCGGGCGAGAAAATATATTTTTTTTGCAAAAATATACCTGAAAAATCGCTGTTTTTGTCGATTTTACGTCTATTTTTTCGTTTTTCAGAAAAATACGAGCCAAATTGGTTATTTCGACATCGGCTTCGAATTCAGCGACCACAAAAATATATAGATATGCTAGTGTAGTTTGTCGCACAGTCCACTTTTTTTGTGTGCCGGTGTAATTTACATAATATATTTGACACGAAATTTTTAAATGTTTCATTATTTTTAAAATTTATGTAATAAAGCAATCATTTTTGAGTTATAATTATTATGAACGCCGAAACTCAACTCTGAAAAAGGTCTGAGACGCAAATCATATTTTTGGTCGCATTCTCAATTTTGCTTCTTGATAGAGGAAGCTTTTTAATGGTTGCAATTTTGAACATTTTTAAATCGTATGTGTGGATGTAATACTTTACTTGAAGACGAATGCAGATAATTTAATGAAATTGGGAGGGCTTTTTTCACTACTAATATAAGATTGCTTTACTAGAGATGAATCGAAGTACCTATAATATTTATGTTGTATGGGTTATATATATATATATATACCCGTGTAGAAATTAGGTCCGGGTTCCGGCCGGATTCCGGCAGGATTACCCTGCTTGTATCCGGAATCTGGGCAGGCTGCCCGGTCGGATTCTAGTTGGTTTCGTCACGCTGCGCTGGTTGGATCCCGGCCGGGTTACCCGATCGGATCCCGAATACAAATAGGGTAACCCGGTCGGAATCCAACCGGTTTTTGACTGGGCTCCTCGGTCGCATTTTACTGGAGCTTTTTAATTACAACGAACATATTCTACCAACTGATAGGGATAAGAATCTTTGTCAGCACTTATTTCCACCTGTAAAAAGATGTTGAAATTTCAATTTAAGAACTGCATTCATAATAATAAATATATTAACTACAAACATT
>NC_046658.1:45317134-45330740 GCF_010883055.1 Belonocnema kinseyi
TTTCTTTGCTTCCAACGTTCTTGAAATATACCTCAGGTGCCAGGCGTATACTAATGTCGCACAATAAATTACGTAGATCTCTGCACCGTAAAGTGAGTCTCACCCTCTCTGGTATTCGGCATCCTCCCTAGCAGACCGCAGGAGGAGAATACAGCCAGGCTAAGGTGGACGGAGAGATTCCTCTGAGGTCATCAGTTAGAGTCATAGATTAGAAGCACTGTCCAGGTGTGTTATGCAAGCGTAAGTGTGTGTTCATTACTCGAAATCGACCAGAGACCACCGAGCATGAGTCTTCGGTAGAGGGCTCAAGCCCAAAGAGATCGCTTACTCATTATCGAGTCTGCTCAAAATCGACTAGTGACCCCCAGGCAGCTTGAGGGACCTACAGTTTAAGGTGGGTTTCGAACCACCAAAATTGATTTGATTGTACTATTTGAGATTCTCGAACCTAATCGTACTTGTATAAACAAACAATCTACTGTGATTTTCTTAGCTGGTAAATGTAAACTTCCTTGTTCAAGTATTTAGGGAATGCTAAAACAACCCTTTATATAATATGACTTTTCCTGTTACGATGTGTTTCTTACATTTATTGTGAAGGAGCTTTCCGCATCTTTTGACCCCCCTGCTGTTTCCTCTGTCCAGGAGGACTTATTTCATTCTTTTATGAAAATATGAATTTTCTTGTTATTCAAAATCCACATGGCCAAAAGTTGCTGTGAATAGGGTGAACATTTGGGTATTCCTGAAAAAAATAAGTTTCATGATATAAAGCAGGAATTCCAAGATAAAAGTAGTGATCATTTTCTTAATTTTTCGTGTTTTTATGCAAAGAAAACCGCAGATGCAGGAGAAGGCTAGTCCACGTGGACAATCGTTGACTTTTGCCATACCCATCCCCCGCAACATTTGAAACGAATTCAACAACTTTTCATGGTAGGATATGTTTCTCACGTTTATTGTGAATTGATTTCTAACCATAATAGTATCATTAAAAAATCTCCTATGATTTTGTTTGTTAGTAATGATCGATTTCCGTTTTTTTGAATATATATTAAATTTTGAAACAACCATTAAAATAATTTAAACGACTTTCTCTGCTAGGGTTTGTTTCTCACATTTATTGTTGACTATTATTCGACCCCAATACTATAACAAAAAAACTCCTGTAGTTTTAATTTGTTGAAAATTTAGATTTGTTTTGTTTGAATGTTTAAGGAATGTTAAAACAATCATTGACATAAATTTAAACACTTTTTCTGATGGAGAACGATTTGTGCACTAATTTTCCGCCCTATTCCTTTGATCGAAAATTTCCCTTATCTTTTGGTTGCTTTAGAAAATGTCGTTTTCCTTGCGTGAATGTTTAGGGTATTTTAAAACAACTCTATAATAACTTGTATATACAAAATAATTAATTTGGAACGTTTATCGGTACAAAACTTTTGTTTCAATGGGTCTAATGTATAAAATGTGAAACATTAGCGACAACATTAAAACGCATTTCAATAATTGACCAATTTTTCTATTGATATACATGTAAAAATTGAAAGTTCGGCTATTTTTTTAGTGAAACCTGTTTATTTTTCTCATAATTTTGTTTGGAATTATTGATGTTCATGTTCGAGATTATATAAAAAAATATAACTGGAAATTCTAACACGCCATTGTCTGTAAATTTGACTTTTCAGGACTGCTTTTTGTAAATATTTTATTTTAATATCATTACAATAATTCTCTGAACAATTGTACTTTTAATGTGCAGTCATTAGATGTTACTGTTATAAAACATCTCTACTCCTACTGATATATGTGAGGCATTATTTCTTAGGTACTGAAAAAAAAATTCTCAGAGTAGATTGTTACATGGACAAATGGTAGTCCTATTGTAAGGTAGTTTATAGGAAAAACATCATTTCCTTTAAAAATATTTATTGTGGGAAAGGGTTTTATTTATTTTTTTACTTTTGTGGAAATACAATACATATTTTGTCTATTTTTGAAGTAAAAAAATAATAATAATATTTATTATTTCTAAACGATCGATTAAAAGGGCTTAACATTTTTTATCAAGATTGCAGTAGGCGACATTTGTTTTATCGAAAGAGTTAAAGATATCTCAAACGGGTAGCATATTCATAAAATTTTAATTCCTCCTCTTGGTTAATATTTCTCCAAGTACGGAAAATACTTTTCCCATAAATTTCCATCCAGTACAACTATAATCCTATTGAATAGTCCACTTCGCCAATATTTCAGTTCAATCGTAGATTGCAATTAAAGACGTATACATATTTTTTTACTGTTGCATAGTTTTTGAAGATAATTATTGTTGTACATACTAATTTTTAGAACCTTTTTTATATTTGAAAAAATAATTTCGTAACCAAAATAACAAAAAGTTGCTATTAATCGTGATTTTGAGCTTTATTATGGATCGAAAAAAGAACATATACATATTTTGTTAACAATACATTTTTCTAAGAGATTCGGTCACCAAATTACAACTTATGGAACCCTCAGAATTTGCAAACAAAATTATTTTTCCGCTCTGCCTAGTGAATATAATTTCTGCTCGATTAGTGAACAAGAGAAGTCGTGCGACTTTTTATGGAGAGTGAAATGATCAATATGTAAAATATGATGAATATGTAATGGTAACGGGATGTGGGTCGTTGTTGGTACATTTGCGAATTGGGGGTTACCTTCATAGAAATCCTGAAATTATAATTTATCGTCGAATAGAAACATAACTATTATTCAGTAGCTTCTACAATTATGGAATGATATATTAAGTAGGATGTTCACATATGTATAACTGCGCATAAATGTAAGCGTGATTGCAGATATCTGCAGATAGAGTGAGAATGTATATGGTGACTATCCTTACGAATATAATAGCACCTCTGTCACTATCAATCTGTGACAGAGCACAGAAAAAAGTGAGCATAAAATTTGTTGCAAGTAAAGTTCATCCTGTGAAGTTAATTTTTGCTGCAGAGAATCTTTCGTCGGAAATCGATGTAAAGTTTATCTTCTGATTTTCCTGTGAGAGCTTTCTTTAGCGTTCCCGATTACTATCATAATTATGTTTCTTTTATGTATTTTTAATTTAAGTTTCATTTTAAAGTTTATAATTATGTTATTTGAAAAAATAAATGTAGTCCCTACTAATGGTATGTATGATACCATTAGTAGGTAGGTGCTCCTGGAGGACCAAAAAAAACTTCTGCGCAGCCGTAGGTGCCATAGAATACTACTGCGCATCTGGCTTTTAAAGTTATAGGAGCCTGAATTACATTATAAATTGTAATACAAAATGCTGGAGTGTTGAATTCGTTGGAAATGTTTCGAAAAATAATACGTTATTTATTCCTCCAGGAAACTTAGCTAAATGAAGGTAGCCTAATTCTTAACGGGAACAAAAAGATAGCCTTTTCTTCGTAGAACCCATCGATATGTAGGTTCTTATATAGGAATTTTCAGTAGGGACGTCGTGTATAGACGTTTCCTGTAATTGCTGCAGTTATGGTAATGAAAGTGCATAGGAACTTTTTTTTAAGATTGTGGATCAAATGTGAATTATTATTATTATTATTATTATTAATTAACACTAAAAGACATTAATTTCAAGAATAAGAACTAATCTTACAATATGAATTCTTGACTAAAACTTTTTTTGTTATGTTTCAAAAATTTATATAGCGGAAGGGCTCTGGAAGTAAAAAAAACTAACAGTGATTTAAAAAGTACGTCATAAGTTACTTAAATTAATGTCATTAGGGACATTGATTAAAACTTACATCTCCCCATTACCTGACCTGCATGCAATTGTGTCACCTGGATTGTCAGATAGTTTTTCCTGATTTCTATGTGAAAAACATGCACCTGATTCATAGGTAGATTTATAGCTTAGGTTTGCTCATTATTAAATTAATATTAACTGAATATCTCTTAACGAATATAGGAAACTCTTCTACGGTAGATAATGCTTTAGGTAGATAATCTTAATTAACTGGAAAACTTGCAAAAAATGTTAATTTTTTTCAACTACAAACTTTCATTAAGGATATTATATTTTCTGACGGTGTTTCATTGCTATATTATAATTAATTAATTTGTGAAACAAAAAATTATTTTTTAACCTGATAAAATGTCGCCTCTTCATTATTTAAATGTTTTATCTCATTAAAGGTTTTAGTGGCATGTTTGTACGTTAGAATCGAAGTTTAAAGTTTGAAAATGTTGAACCGTTGAATTTTTTCGTTTTTGCTTTATGGTAATTTCTTCTGCTTCATTTCATCAATCGAATCGTCACGTTTGATGATTTCTATTTTATTTCGAATTCGCTGATGTTGCTACAGTTTGCAAAAACTTCAGTGTTTGCATAATTCGTTTAAAGTTTTATGAAAAAGAGTGAGAAACCTTTAAAATATATATTTGTTTATGCTTTCAACAGAGATAAGATTTTTGTTTATAAAAATAGTTTATAGAACAGATTGTATTTTCTTGCCGAACTGTTTTGATATCATTTTTTTCTGAATTGAAAAAAAAGTTATATCGATGTTAATAAATGACAGCCAAATTTAATGATAAAAGAATTCCTCAGGACCTGAATATAGGTCCAATTTCTCTCTCATATAGAAAGCTTTGTATTCGTCATAATTTCCAATATTTTTAAAATGATTTAATTAAACTTTTCTCAGCTGATCAATTTCTGATAAAACGTCAAGCTTGATTCGGGATGTAATCGATTGACTCAAATATTAGTAAATGTAATTTAGGAATAAAGCATTTATGGTTACTTATAGAATTTAAAAATCGGTTTTTCATAGTAAAGATTTTTTCATTTACATAAATGAAATTTGATGTAAGAATAAAAAAAGATTACTGGATTCGTGAAAAATCGATTGACGTACAACATTATTATATTTGGTTGAAGAGTATGGAAGTTATGCTATTTATAATATTTGAATAATCGGGGTTTTATAGTAAAAGCTTTTTTCATCAACATAATTAAAAGTTGATAACATTAAAAGGTAATGTGTTATCAAATTGAAATCTGAATTCATTCAACTTGAGATAAATTGATCTGAATTTCAGGTACGTTCAATAGATTGCTAAAGACTAACAGTGAAAGTTTTTGAATTTTTAAAAATCAGAAACAGCCTATTTTGTATCTATATTTAAATTGATTAAAAGGTATTTCAAAATAAAATCAACCATTCGGAATAAATGTTCTCTTTTATCCATAGATTACCAGATGAAAATTGCTCCTAATAGTTCATTCTTTTGAAGTGTCTATCATTTAATCATTCTCTCCGAAAGGTGTGGACTGTCCCAGGGTATCTGAGACCCATCTGAAGTGAACGCGAGCGATAAAAGGTCTTTGACGCCTCTCCTTAAATTCACTGAATTAACAAAGACACATGTTCCTTTCTTCCACTGTTCATATTTATATGTATTATAAAACTATTCTGTGATACTTGCATGATGTACCGATAAATGCAAATTTTCAGGAGGCACTTAGAAATTGGAAACTAGAACCATTTTCTAAATTTGAATGAGCGATAGGTATACCACTAATTTAAATGAGTGTATACACGCTGCCGAATCGCGAAATTTAGTTGCTTTTAGGGAAATTTCAACTGAGCAACAGCTAACTTTCTCTGATTTGGCAGTGAATATACGCTGATTTAAATTGGTGGTATACTTATCTCTGATTCCGATTTAGAGAGGCCGCAGGTCGGGGAGAACCTGGAAATCAGGGAAAAGTCATGGAATTTTGTTGGCCAGGGAAAAGTTAAAGATTTAAAAAAATGAAAAATTAAGAGAATTTCTTTAAAAAGCACTTTAAACAACTGTCAAGAATAACCAGAGCTACCACATACACAGTCAAAACTCTGGGATAAATTTTGTTGCACGTGATTTCAAGATGGTGTTCCATCCCGCTCGTATAGTTGAGGTTCGAAACTCGTCGATTGTTTTTGCCGCAAAACTGTTACACTACAGACTAATTTTTCTCGCAGGTATATGGTACCCTGAAATTAGCGTTAGACTCACACTTGGTTTTTACTGTGCAATCACTTTGAGTCTCTTTCTTTTTCTCAAATGAATTTTTAGTCACTTTTTTCAGAAATCACTTTTTAAGGATAAAGTCACTTTTTAAAATTAAAATATCACTTTAGTCACTTTGTTTCAATAAATTGACACATGGTTTTTCAATTATTCAATTCAAGTCTATATAATACCTATTTCTGAATTTTCTTGAATTCTTTTAAAGTCATTTATGGTATTCTAAAATATTTAAAAAAATCAAAATACTCAGTATTCTAAAGGAATTTTAAGGATTTCAAAGATTTTTTATTAGATGAGAGTACCTAAATATGAGATACCAACTCTGTTTAGTGCGATCACCGGAATTTAATGGACTGAATTTAAAAGTAATATAAGTAATTTTAAAGGGAATTTAGCTTACCATAAGGTGCTTAAATGAAAAATGTTATCAAATGTTTGATTGCTGAAAATACAAGAAATGTAAAATGTGCTTTTTCCAAGGTCTTCAAACTATTCTCATAATATGAGATACCCCAAGAAATCGCTAATAAAATGCAAAATAAAGTATTATTTTCAATGAAAAACTTTATTCTATGTTTCCCAAGTATAAATTCTCTTTTCTTTAGAAATATTTAGCTTTTGCAGTAGACACAAACCCTTTTGCAAATTGTTTCCTTCTCGCGGCCAGAGTGTGTTATAAGAACCACAGATATCTCATATTATGATAATCACACCGTGCAACTACGCACTCACTATGCCTGACCTGTACAATGAAAAACTTGAACACTATTGATATTTTCCCACTTAGTTGTTCAATCCCTGTCACTTCAGGCAGACTTTACTGCTAAATACTTATTTAATGCATAATAAATATATGATTTAAAGACTTCCCTTCCAAGAACTCGACCACCAACGATTTCACAAAAAGTTCACTTATAATCTTGGTAAACAAAATAAAAAATTGACTTATCACGAATTTACTTTTTTTTCAAGGGCTATCTCATATAACGAGAATATCTCATCATAGGGTTGCAAAGAATTTCCTAGAATTTCGGAATATATTGAGTTATTGTGCAGGATCTATAAGGTTTTCAATATTTAAAAATATTTCAAGGGATTGTGTAAGATTTCTGTGGATATTAAATATTTTAAGTCATGCTCCCTAAATTTGAATTAGTTAAAATTTAACAGAAATTAGTAGCAACCAGCCACCTGCCTCGACCTTGTATGTGTATGCAGTAGTGAGTAGTAGTTTTCTTACGATCCGGAGGGGAAATGTCGGTCGAACTATGCCAACAGATGGCACCACAAAAACTTGGTCTGTCTTCTTCATTGAATTGCATTAAGAAAAAGCAAAAATAATTAAAAACTTGATGCTCTTTGCAAATAAACAAAAAATAATATATGAAAAAATAAGAGTAACTATTACTAATTACTTCAAAAAAGAAAAAGTCACGAAAATATGTAGTTTAATATGAATAAAATTTAATTTTGAGATACATTTTGAAACCAGTTCGAACTTTAAATTTTTGTGATTTATTTTGCTCATATTAACGATTTTATTATTTTTTAAAGTCAAACGAAATTATTTATTGTTGAAATTATTAAATGTAGCTAATGAAAAAAATTAATAATATTTAAGACCTCAATTACAAAAATATTTAAAACATATACATGATTCGAAGAATTAATGAAAAATATATTACTTACATCCAATATAAATATAATAGTAATTAGAATATGTTAGACTACAACTTAAGTTGCAAAGTAAAGAATCTTTGTTTCATTAAAATCTTAAAAATTTGAAGTTTTGAAGGAAATATTTTTAAAAGGTAGTGGTAATTTTAATTAAAATGTTGGAGGGAATCATTTGGAAAAATTCAATGACACGAATGATAAATGAGAAAATGGGTGTAATATAATGTATGTATTTATTTAAATTGAACCAAACATCATATATACATTTATACAGTTCAATAATTTATTTGTTTCTTAATCTTGAAAGCTTTTTTCTCGGTGCATTCAGCCCCTAATAATTTTATTTTAAAATTTAATAATATTATTGCAAACCTCATTTCTAAAAATAAAAATACTATAAACTATTAAAATCTATAAACAAACGTACTGTACTCGTGACGCACAGTTGGAGGAAATGCACTTTTTTCATTCGAAACTGTCCAGAGCCTTTAATTTTCTTGCGATTTGATTTTTTTTGTTTGAAATTAAAGATCATTAAATTCTATAAATCTTGACTCTCCGAAATTTTGTCTCTTCTATTTTTTTATTAATAATTTTTCCAGTCAAAGTATGAACAAAGTCTTTAAAAAGTTTTTTGCTAAAAGTGCTTCCCATTAATGTAGGAATGACATTCAATAACAAAAATAATTAAAAAATTTATAATAACCACTATGATAAACAATTTTTGTGTCAAAATATTATAATTTAATACCTTTCCAATTATAATTTCCTTCAATGGCCAAAACGACTTCAGGTATTCCTTAAAATAATAAATATTTAATAATATTTGATAAAATATAACAATTGAGATTTTTGTAAACAAATTAGATAAACAAATTTAAAATGTTTGCCCTTTCGCATAGAACATTTTTTTTGCACTGGAAATGTCTTAAGCTATTGGACGAATGAATGCTAGTCACAAAAATATTAGAAGAGTTAACAATAACCACAGTTATTAACAATTCTTATGACAAAATATTTGAACTTAAGGTTTCATCAAATTAAAATTTTATTTGTTGGCCAACTCAGTGGTTTATTGTCAAAAGATTTTGTATTGAGTAAATCTTAGCATGCAGTGTTATGATTCATTTCCAATCTATTACGATTGAAAACCCGTCTTTTTCCGAGTGATACTGCCAACATTGGGATATTTTTTATCTAAGTTGTTTATAAATATGTAAGTTGTTATATTCCACTAAATATGATCAAAGATACGTTTTTTAGAAATATCCGCAGCCATTGTAGCGATTAAAGAAAATAAAAATTTTGATAAAACCTTACATTTGAATATTTTGTCACGAGAATTATTCATAACAATGGTTAATGTTAACTTCTCAAGTATTCTTGTGACTAGCAGTTATTCGCCTTACAGCTTAAAATATTTCCAGTTTAAAAAAAAATTCTATGCGAAAGGACCAAAATTTTGACTTTCTTTATCTAATAAATTTACAAACATTTAAATTATTATATTTTATCAAATATTATTAAACATTTATTGTTTCAGGAAATACCTGAAGTCTTCCTGGCGCTTGAAGAAAAGAATAATTTGAAAAATCTCAAATTATAATATTTTGCCAAAAGAATTGCTTATAACAATAGTTATTATAAACTTTTAAATGGTTTTTGTTATTAAATGTTATTCCTACATTAATGTGAAGCACTTTTAGCACCAAAAAATTTTACCGATAATAATACTATTTGTTAATTTGTTTATCAAATTTGTTTCCAACAAATAAATGGAATCATAAACAAATTATTTGTATTTTATGAGTCCCTAAACATTAATTTTGGACAATATAAAGTTTCCCTGGTCAGTTATCAAAGCTTAAAAAATTGTTATTTTCAAAATTTCAGTTTTTCCATGCTTTGAGTTGAAAAATTATTAATAAACAAATATAGAAGATCAAATTTCGGAGCGTCAAGCTGAACGAAAAAAGTAAATTTCCTCCTACACTCCGTCATGAGTATGGTACGTTTGTTTATAGAGTTTAATAGTTTATAGTCTGTTAATTTTAGAAATGAGGTTTTCAATAATATAATTAACTATTCAATTCAAAATCTCCTTTGAATAAATTTTTTAAAATAAATTGTTAGGGGTTGAATGCAGCGAGAAAAAAGCTTTCAAGATTAAGCAACAAGTAAATGATTGCATGTATAAATGTATATATGGCATTCGGTTCAATTAAAATAAATATATACATTATATTAAATAATATTAAATCCACTTTCTCATTTATTAGTCTTTTCATTAAATGTTTACCAAATTATTCCCTCAATATACAATATACGTCATATATTTTTATTAATTCTTCTGATCATGTAAATGTTTTAAATATTTTTGCGATTGAGGTCTTTAATATTATTAATTTTTTCATTATCTAAATTAATAATTTTATCAAAAAATAATTTTGTTTAACTTTAACAAATAATAAAATCAATAATATGAGCAAAATGAATCACAAAAATATAACGTTCGAACGGCTTACAAAATGTATCTCAAAATGAAATTTTATTCATATTAAACTACATATTTTCATGACTTTTTCTTTTTTTAAATTATGTAGTAATAGTTTGACTTATTTTTTCATCTATTTTTTTATTTATTTGCAAACAGCATCAAGTTCTTAATTATTTTTTATTTCCTTAATGCAATTCAATGAAAAAGGCAGACCTACTTTTTGAGGCGCCATCTGTTGGATTAGTTAAATGACAATTCCCCTCCGGATAATAAGAAAATAGAAAAGTGGGGGCGATGCACAGGGCTGGTAGCAACGGATTTTCGATACATTTTTCAAAAATGTCAAAAATTTTTGGTACGATCATCGCAAGTGAGATTAAAAATAACTGCAAAATACTTCGTTCTAAGAATAATAAATAAGATAACATCTTTTCTTTAAACTGTTTAATTTACGAACTGTTATATTCGAAACGGTCAGAATATAATTTCAATATTGGAAGAACTCTAAAGCCCTGAAGCTGAGTGAGGTTTAGGTTAAGAACATCGCCTCAGGACTTCTCGCCATACAAATTAACAAGTAATTAACATGAATTAACCAATATTCCCTCCCAGCATTGTTAATAATCATTATTGCAGCTAACGCCATTCCCAACTTCACCCTGAGCCATTTTCAAATTTTGCACGGACAATGAGACACGTTACGAGCACTCACGTTTTCAATAAAATCATTTTACGGCTTCTCATCAGGAAGCAACGAGGCTGCTCCCGTTCAATTTGAATTGCGACTCTCTTGAAATTAGTTTCTCAGAGTGATTCGACGAATTCATTCGATATCCATTCCTCACGTGGATCCATTATCGATCACCGAAAATCCCAAGTGTACCTAGTACTCACTAGGCAACTGGAGATACTTGAAGACCTCAGGTCGAAGTTATCCTTACTGATGGGGGAAAGGAAAAAGAAATCGAGAAATGGTGAAGGTTAAAGTGCTCTCCGTGCTCCCTTTTGTAAGCTATGCAAATGTTATTCAATTCTGGGTAATTTCATTTAAATTAAGAATTAAACTTTCGTTTGTAAAAAAATTCGAAGGCTTTATTTAATTAGTGCGTTTTTTATTTGTATTTAAAAAATATGTACTATTTCTCTGGTAAAAGTTCACCATAAAAAAATAGGATTCTCCGCATGTAAAATAGTTTTAATTAATTGTAAAAATCTATCCTACCGATATATTTTATTTCATACAACGTATTACGCAGACCAAAACGAAACTTAGATAGTTTGCTTGAAAACATTTTTTCAGAGTTGTATAGTCGGAAGGAACACACAGTGACTCGGACACAATTGGAGAAAAGAACGAAGAAAACAAAGGCATTTCGGGGTACCTACCGGCATTTTAGTATGCCAGTGGTTTGCGAGTACTGCCACAGTACCGGCAATCAGTACTGCGCCAGTGCTGGCGCGCTAGTGACGCCAAGCATTACAAGCCAGTACTGGCATAGAAATGGCCCAGTATAATAAGCCAGTACTGGAACTCTGGCAGTCTGTACTGGGTCAGTACTGGGCCGTTAGTGTATTTCTACCTAGGATGTTTTGAATAACTTTTTCGATTTTATTTCCAAATGATCAAAGTGTGGTTTAACTTTGAAGTCCTTTTTAAAACCTTCAACTCTAAAATGCCGAACTCTATTCTTGATTTTCATCTTTTTCAACTCTATATAAGTGATACCTACGAACCTCAAATATGTAATAATAGTCTTAGTGTCAGTAATTTTTCATATTACATATATGGTTTTGGACAGGTGCATGGCAAGATATTTTGTCGTACTATTTTATTTATCATTTCTAAACAAAGTCGTCTAAAATATCGAAATTTTACTGAGATAATTTTAGAAAAGATTTATTAATGAAAGGGACAGTGGAAAATGGCTAGAATTTTAAGTGGTCAACTGTGTATAATTTATTATATACATATAGTTAAATTATATGTGCACAACTGTACATAAGCGCCAGATTCGATACAGATATCATGATCGGGCTCTCGAGAATAATGCTGATATGCATAAAATGAAAAATGAGAGTTAATGAAGCATATCGTTATGTGCTTAATATAATATTAATAGATCTGGATTGAATATCGAATAATTTTTATCACACTTGATTAAGCTTAGTATTGGTAAGAAAAAACCTTTTTTGTTGTTTCCTAGACGTTAAATTAAGAAAGTTTACATCCCGAAGTTCTTTAAATAATTAAACTTAATTTTCTTTATAATAATTTTAAAGACTTCAATCCAATACAATGCATAATTCAATATAAATCTACCAATTATATAGTTTGTTCTATTTTATTTTCGTAAATTTGACTCATCTTATTTTCTTTTCATAATTTGGAGCATTTTATTCTTTGTTTAGTATTGTTTAACTTAGCAATTTATTTTTAGTATTTTTTGTCGAAACGAGTCGAAGTAAAATTTATTGGTGTTGTAAAATGTGCGTGAATGATGGGTTTATAAATCAAAACACGAATACGGTACATGTCGATTGTTTCCAAAACTCTATCAAGGACGTTGTTAATTGGAATCGCACTGAATTCGAAAATCACACAAAGAACTGGCTACCAACAATTCTGCGGGCCTTTTGTTATCGCACAGAGTATTATCAAGTAGGTATGCGAGCTTTACCTAGTCGACACTATCTCTAATAGACATTTGATTTTGCAGATGAATTGTAAATTAGATTTTTTTTCTTTAAGTAAATCATTTTAACAAGTTCTCACAAAGTAATATATTTATATAGAGTATTAATAGTTTAAAAAATTGTAGTTGGTTTGAAGTTAATATTTCTGCGGAAAATCTTTAGGTGCAAGTCATTATCTACACTAGACTGTCTGAACTCTATTCTAGGGCTAGTCTGGACTGTCAAAATGATAAGAATGTTTTATAGTGTTAATTAACTCTTTAAATTTAATTATCCATACGACGTCCTTTTATCAAAATTTAGAATAAAAATGTATTTTATTCAATGGAAAACTTTTTAGCACCTGGTCTGGGCTAAACTATCAGTTCCAGATTACACGTTCTAGACAAAATCAGATACTACTAAAAGCATGTCCGATGCAAAATATATGCAAAGTGCTACTATATATATATATATATAAGTTTGTGAAGCCAATGTTGGCTTCACCCATATATATGGGCGGCCTCATCAAAAGGGTTCTTTATGGTCTGTATGTGGTTACGTATAGGGACATATAGTTAGATCACAGTGGAAGCTTCTAATGTGTCCCCTAAGGGTTTACATTTTTCTTACACCTTCTTTATTCCTTTACACACCCTCCACACACTTACTTGGTGGTGG
>NC_046658.1:45330840-45331879 GCF_010883055.1 Belonocnema kinseyi
CCGAGACTCTTCCAGAGTGCGAGGCGGGAATCGAACCCGCAAGCCGAAGGAGTGGGTCCAAAGCCTACGCTTTAGCCCCCACGACCATCGTCCCACTGACATATAGTTAGATAAATTCCCGGTATTTTAAGCCAAAAACGAATCCTTTTGACTAAAAAACGATTCACGGGGGTATTTTTGAAGTTGAAACTTCGAAAAACCGATTTTCGAGAGAAATGCATATAAAGTTGGCGAGTTCCATAAGCGCAAGTTTTATATTGTTTATTCGAACATGAAATATAAACATTTCCTGTTGTTTTTGGGATATGATTTTGACCCTAATTTAGAAAAAGATAAATATCTACTAAACTAGAACCGGTCATAAAGGCCGTTTTCATGCAAACGCTTACATATAATATTAAACCATCAATCTCTCAGAGCCAGTAATTTTGTATGAAAATCATTTTTATTTATAACATTATATCTCGCCAAGTTTTATGATGTCTATTACGTCTTTTTAAAATTTGGTTGATCGTTTAGAAAAAAGTTTCATTATATATTTTATTATAATTTTTTTTCAAATTACTTGGCCAACTTTTATTTCACCAATTCATGTAGTTGTACTTTGCAAATTTTTTTACATTGCAGATGTTTATGATTGAGGGTATTTCATGTTTTTCGGAATTTAAAAAAATTGATAGTCTCAATTCATTTAATTTAAATTACTTATGAACTTTTTTTGAAAAATCAAGGTAATTGTTCAGATAATTTTGATTTAAGTTAATTAAATTGATTTATAATTTGATTCAGTTTGATAGTTCCATATTATTCAATAAAAATTTGGGTTGTATTTTTCAATTTCAATTAAAAATGGAAAGGGCCGTGGATTTATTTTATGTAAGATTATATAGAAATATAATGCGCCTTCTTGAACCTTTTCTTTTTATCATAATTGAACAATGATTGAAGAATAAATAACTTTTCACAACACGCGCAACGAAATTTGAGCGAAGCGAAAGTGACCGATTCCTGCCGAGTGTTAGTTGGCGGGGGGGGGGGG
>NC_046658.1:45331889-45351132 GCF_010883055.1 Belonocnema kinseyi
TCACTAGGGAAGAAAGTAACACATGGCAGGACAAAATGAATGTGATGGGATTATGCGTGCGCATATCGCGCGTGTCTCTGCTTCACTACAATACACTTCACTATAGCAGCGCCGCACATAACTTCGTAGTTTCCATTATTATTTTCACGTGTCCTCCACGTCCAGTTTTATAGTTTCGAAAAAATTGAGTTTCCCCTCGAAATGTAGGAAAATCCGGTCTCGTCAGATCCCTTTTTAATGTTAGCATTGTCATTTTTTATCTCAGTATCAATCAAAAGGCAGAAAAAGCAAAATTTCCGCTGCGCTTGTTCTGAAAAATATGACACATACACTTAAAGTGAGCCTGATCAGAGTAAGCTAACTTAAATGAGAGTGACCAGATTTGCGCCGACAAAGAAGCCGCAGGGACTCCACGTGTGCGACAGAGTGCTTCTGCTTATGGCGGCAATGTCTGATTCTTGTGTTGAAGCCCTAGCTTCGTTCGGGCAGCAGCTTTGCTCTGGACAGACATCGCCGCCTTTCTCCTTTAGAGCCATGTAATATATTACCTTCTTTCCTTAAAGTCTATTCAAGATAACAAAAATTCCTACAATATGTATCTAGAATCTGTTGCAGAACATGTGGCCGTAGATATTTAGGTCAAATATTAGCAAAATTTTTTGGATAAATCATGCATTATTGTCATTGGCGCCGGAACGAAATTTTTTTAGTGGGGCAAACTGCCCCCTGTTCCGGCGCCACTGATTATTATTGAACGAATGTCAGAAAATTTAATTTTGCACTTGTTCTTACCATACACTACATTTTAATGAGAAGTCTTTGTTAGTATATATTACAAGATTGTTAGATACGAGTATATTTTGAATACTTTTTTTAAATTTTACCATACATTTCATCTCTGAATTTTCATTTGTTACACTAAAAACGTAAAGTATTAAAAATAATTCAATAAAAGTTCTCAAAAACATTATATCGCTTTTGATTTGTTTAAAAATTTGGCACCAATTGGTTTAATATGTTAGGTTGTGGACGTAAGCACCGGTTAAATGTCGGTTGCGTTTATGGTTTTTTTGTCTTGTTTTAATCTCACAGTTTCTAAGAAATTCGCGATAAATCTTATTTTGTTATTGTATCCATTTAAAATCAGGAAGGCTCCACTCGCCAAGGAAATTGTGTGAAACGTATATTTTAAATATTTAAAACGGAAATATATATGAATAATATAAATATGACTTTAGTTTTCTATATAGTTCAGATATTATAGTTTTTTGTTGACCCTGGTGAGTATTACCGTCCTCTTTTGAAATTCGCCAGAAATGTTGAAACAGGACATCTTGTTTTCATGTTCTCCAAATTCGTAGAAAAAAAATACGGAAGATCTTCTGTAAAACGCCACCTATTTATTTCTTGATTTTTTAAAATCCCTACCAATATAAGGGGTACATCCTATTAGTTTATGCAGTCTAAATAATTTTTGTGGCCGAAGGAATTTTTTTTTCATGAGAATATAATTTTTTCGTGCCCCAAGCAACATGTCATAAAAGAGCAAGAGGAATTTTTTATGGAACTTTTCTAGATGTGGAAACAATATTATATTCAATTTTTTGCATCTTCCATTATTAACGAAAGAATGCGAGACTTCGATTTAATGTGTCCGTTTTTTGTGAAACTTTACATTTTATATTTTTAAACAAATCTTTACCACTTCATTCATATTAAATTTTTGTTTCAAATTTCCGAAGGATTTAGAAAGAGAACTATAAACATACCAGTATTCAAGAAGAAAATTCGAATATCTGAATTAGAAAAAAAACGATAAAAATAAAAAAGGTGTTTATTTAAAGACGTGAAAATTTAAGTACTCGTAACTTTATCGAAATTTGTTGTTCCAAAGCGGAAAAATAAGTCCAGAACCTGCCTGATAGTCAATATTTAAACTTTCAATTGTTGGCCAGTCAGCAGAAAAGTTTAATTGAAATCGATTAAGAAAAATATATCGAAAATTGAAAAAACAGGCGTATGCCATATATAAGAATTTTTAGTTGCTTTTTCTTACTTGTCGCCCATTCGCTACCAATATAAAGTTATTGTTTTGAATGAAACCACTTTAAATCAGATTTTCGCGTGTGGCTTGTAACGCAGTAAGTTTGGCAAGATTATTGGTTTTTGGTGCCAAACACGAATCATCAACTCCCTCTATTCTTAATTGCCGCTTTTAAGAACATTCGCGTGATTCTCTGATTAATGGATAGACAGATATTATGCACGTTTTCAAACACCGGAGATTAGTTATGTAAAGGTGCACGAGAAGAGGCTCTATGGATATTTGAACAATAAAGTAAATCTCAGAAAAATCGATCTCTTTCCAATTGACTGATGTTAGAACTTTTTAATAAAATTTAATACTAATGTTATAAAATCTTTAATAATATCTTCCAGTTGTATGCAAAAATGAGTACACCTAAAAATTCTCATTAGGGTGGCACAAAACAACTTTCTTTTGTGGAGAGCAAAGTACCTGCCCCCCCCCCCCTCTAATGCGTTTTTTTAGAAATTTAAATGTTCAGTTTTGGGGTTTCTTTAATAAGTAAATTTATAGGAATTGTAGAGAACTTTTCAACGAGGATTTGTAATGCACATCTACATTTCAAGACATACAATTTTAACTATCATGAAAAATATCGGAATAAAAATGAAGTTTTCAGCATAGTGGTCTTAAGAACGGAATTTGCTCGTATCTAATATTTTTTCCATCGATAAACAAAAAATACTTTAGTATAGAATCTTCCATTTTTTAATCCACATGAAATGGCAAACACTTTAATTTGAGCCATATTCGGTGAAAATCGATCTAAAAGAAAGGATTCCAGCTAGTGGTCTAAGAAATGAAATTTCCTTATTTTTAAATCTTTGATAACAAACAAAAACCAGTATGACATAGCAAATATTATTTTGTACTCAATATCTAAATTAAAAAACCTTCAATTGGAGCAGTCTTTGAGGAAAATTGAATCATTTTTCGGGTATGAAAAACCCTGAACAAGAAAGGTCGCTCAATATCAATATATGAATAATGATGATGATCCGATAATTTAAAAATAAAAAAGTTTTCAAGGAAAATGATCAGAATTTGAAAATTACTAAACTAGAAAGCGAATTAAATTGTAAGGGACATTGATTTATTACAGTCAACAATTTTCTGGAAACTTTAAGCACAGCAAATTCCAAGCATATTATTTATCTGAAGTTGGCTAAAAATGTTGCAAACAATTGACCACTACAATTATCCGGCGACGGTTAATTTTTATCGGTCTTGTGATAAAAATTTTCTGACTTAGGATAATTATAGTTTCCAATTGTTTGCAGCGTTTTAGTCCAATTAAATATCAATAATACATCTGGGACTTACTGTGAACCTGTGTTTCCCTTTAATTCGTGTACCGTTTTTTAAACATCACACAATGCTTTGTGTGAATTTTCAGTTTCTCGGTAGAAGATAGCTAATTTTTAACTCGAAATAATACTTTCGTTTCATGAAATAGTAAAAAGGGGTCATGCACAATACATAAAATTTTTTTCTTTTGCTTATATCGATGTATCCTTTTTGGATTCAAGCCAATTTCTTTCTCATCTTAATTTAAAAAAAAGGACAAACGTGTGACGTGTTATGTGTATGACCCCAAATTGGGTTTATTTGATCAAATAAAGAGTTTAAAGAAATCGTAGTTTATATAATTTACAGTCCACCTTCGCAATAGTGCCAAGATCGGGTTTGTAGGGGCATAACTTTTCATGAAAAGGGTTTCCCCATCACTGTCACGCTCTCGAGCGCGCACGAATTTGGGAATTCCTTTCTCAATAGTGCCCCGCTGGCATTAAGTACCCTCTAGAGGAGGATACTTAATTAACCTCAGACACGTTCCGGGATAGGAAGTCGGCTTTTTTGCAGAAAAATGAAAATTTTTAAAACTCAATTCGGAAATGCTATAAAAGATCAAAACGGATGTTCCCAGACTCTTTTTGAGAGATAGTAACAAAAAAAATATGCCCGCCACGCGAGCACATTCTCGTTGCGCGCCGCGAGCGCGGCGTTTCGCGCCAAGTTTGAGCGCGCCTGTGACGCGCGGGCACGTCCTCGCGCTTCGCGTTTGTTTTCGTACGCTTGATACATACACTTTCACTAAATTTGTTTAAATATCGTAAATATTATAAATTAAATTGAAAACTGATTTAAATTTCTGAGGAATTCCAGCCATAAGTTGTAACTGACATTTTTTCCGATTTATTTCTGAAGAATGTTCTCAAAGCACCTACGGCTTTGACGATTACATTCTCATTACGAAACTCGCGCTTCGCGCTTGATAACTTGTTTCTAATTGAAAAACTTCGACAAGATAATTTCTGAATCTTGTGAAAATCTACTAAAAACAACGCTTTAAACATATGGATATTTTAAAAAACCAAAATTGCATATTTTTGAAAATGATCCAACTTTTGTAACTTTCGTCTAATTAAGAAATTTGATTATAATAGTTTCAAAAAAACATATACTTTATAAATAGTAAAAATTTGGATTGATATTTCTTAAATTATTGAAAAAGTTTTTTTTTACTTTTTTTGAAAATTTTCAAAATGTTGAAAAGCATATAACCTTTTGAAGTTTTATCGAATTTAAGAATGTCATAAGAGGATAATTTGCAAGTCTTTTTGACGCGTGCCAGAAAATTTGACAAAAATTTCTAAAACTCACAAAAAATTTTTATTCAAATTTTGAAAGAGCTCAAACTTTTGGAATTTTCGTCTAATCGAAAAATTTAACTGACATAGTTTCTAAATATATTTGATATCTAGTGATGAATTCAAATGAAATTTTCTAATCTTTTAGAAAAACATTTTTTTTCTATTTTTCTCAAAATTTTTAAAAATATTTAACTTTTATAATTTTCATCGAAAGTTAAAATTTTATTTGGATAATTTGCAAGTCTTCATGCTTAAGGGCATGTGATAATTCGTCGTGTGATCAATCAGCTGCAGTTCTCCCGCCTTCTACCACAGAAATTAAATTTTTTTAAACTGAATTCGGAGATGCTATAAAATATCATCACGAACGTCCTGGAATCTTTTTTGAGGAATAATAACAAACAAAATTTATTTTTCTAAATAAAAATTTAATGCATGTTCATTATTTTGAGGTCAGGGTGGTTTTTCAGCTATGTCATTCCGACAATTTGGAAATTAATTATGAAATAAACTTTGTTGATTGCCTACAAACAAGATTAGTTCTGGGACATTTGTTACTATGTTTATTTGTATTTCCAAAGTTTTCGGCCAAAAATATTGTGTAGTTTGGAAGTAATGCTTAGGGGAATTTTAAAACACATAACCTCAAAATATATACACACGTATTTAGCAAAATCAAATTTTTTTGGAATTTACCCACAACAAAATGTGCAGCGACGTCCCTTAGCATATGCGCTATCATTCTCCAGACTTTGAAGACAAAATATTTATTAATCTAGGAAAAAAGGCGGGGGAATTTAACACTGATAAAATCGATACTAATTCCTAAGCGCCATGCAAATCAATCAAATTTAGCAAAAAAAAATTATTTTAATTAAACTACAAAAAAAGTATGCAGGGACGTCCGTTAGCATGTTCGCTATCTTTTTCCAAATTTTGAAGGCAAAATGTTCACTATTCTAGAAAAAAAGCCGGGAGAAACATTTTTAAGTTGGCAAAAATTATGAGATAATCATTCAACGTTATTTATAAATATAAAATTTTTAATAAAAATATTTTTTTGTCTTTATACATGTGAAAAGTATTTATTTGATTTTCCCCCTTTCTTGGTGAAAAAATGAACCAATTTCCTCTTTTTTGAGCTCTATTCGGGCTGTGCTCCCTGAAATCTTTATTTTAAACATTTTGCCAATATCATTAGTTCTTTTTTAACGTTATTTGTGGTTAGATCCAAGATAAATATAATTGGTTCAGCTATAATGAATTTTTCTCCCGTGTATACTCGCCTAGAATCATCTTTTCCTAACATTACAAAAATATACAATTCGTATTATGCATCAGCCTGAGGTTCGTTAAAAAGAAGACTCTCACTCCATATTTTTCAAATTTCACTCTACCTGCCGGTTTTAGTTTACACCAAGCGCCCATTACTGTGAATGAAATACACTCCTACCTCTCAATACCTCCCCTCCCAATACCGCCGTTTCCCATAATTAAAGCATGGGCGCTATTGCCGCTTCTACAGTACATTCGGGTGCTCCGGCCTTTTCCGTATTTCCTCTCAATACCACCGAATGCACATCCACGTACCGTCTATGTTCTTGAAAGAAAAACATTCAAGAAATGAATTAATACTTAGAAGCGTGCAATATACACTTTAATTCTAGAATAAACTTGGTAATATGTATTACAAAAATAACTTCGAATATCGAAAATTTAAATGAATTGACGTCTGAAGTCGCGCGGCGAATGGACGAGTACTAATTCTTGAGGTCAAGCATTTTTAGTAAGAGCGGGGGAAACGGAATTCGAAAAATATACTCCCCTAACTGCCCGTGACCAGCGATATTGAGAGGTTGGCGTGTAAAACATGATCTCTTATTGGTTTGGATTTTGAAAACAGTTTCAAAGCATGTTTGCCGGGGCTTATTGCAGAAAAACTTAAAAATACGTATAGGGTATATCTAGCCACGCAACATTGGTTGCACTTTCATGTTCCGAGAGCAAGGTGAAATATGTATCTATATATATACATACATACATAACGGAAAATGTTGTCGAAACTTTTACGTTCTCGGTTAGCAGGATTGAAGTAGGAGGGGACGAGTCTGTGAGGGATAGATGAAGTTTTTTGCCACTCCTCACGGTCTTTTAGTATCGGGTACACTTACAGTTTACGTGCTTCACTTGAGCTTTTCGAAGTAGCTGCCAAGATCCTTAAGGACGCGATCAATTATCCTCAACCTTCACTGCTAAGAATTTTTATCTGACGGCTTGTCCGCTTACTGGCGGATTAGTGTCACCCGATACAATTTCGATTATAATAGGTTACTTCTCACCAGAAACTTGGCTTTATCTGTAATAGACAGCCGTCCAAAGTAAAAACCGTACATATGGCTAGTCGTCCAACTCCTTAGGAATGTCGTCGAAGACGTTTTGAAAAAAAAAATGAAACAGCGAAACTTATGACCTTTTATATATTGCTGTTTTGGATGACCAAAGTTATATGCATATACTTTTGTATAAACATTTACTTGATCGTGTGCGTTATTGGTCTGATTTAAAAAATGTGTAAATCTGAAGTTATTCATGTATTTTCGAAATAAGTAAGCTGGTTGAAGTTTTTTTTTATTTTGATATTTATATTATAATGTATTATTTTTATTTTTTATATTTTGTATATCATCATTCGAATATTTCACACAATTGTCAGAATGAAATGTTATACATTTCCAAAAAACTGCAAACTTCACACATATAAATTTCCGAAAACATTATAAAAGCGGTCGTTAGAAAAGCGACAATTCATTAAAAATTGATGTAAGTACTCAACGACACGGGATTTTTTGGTCCACATTTATAAATGTATTCATAGCATTGTAAATAAAATATCTATAATGTATTCTAATAATTTAAAATACACTCTAAGTCCTATGTAATAACAGTTTCGGTGGAACCGTCGCACTAGCTTTGCTACTAAGTTGGTACAATCGAAATGTAAATTGTCAGCTCCGCCTGAACCGTTTCCAATTCGAATAATATTGTGCAACAGACTAGACTGAGTACTTGCGCACGACGGCCCTTCTGAGGCGACAGTCGCAGCCGTATCTCGCCCTGCCCTCCTAAGTATCTGCGTGGGCCAGCAAATCTAGGAATTACAAAATTGTACCGGCTTCTATGGGACTGGAGTATGATTTTGTAGGAAGCCTTGCCCGAATGCCCGTTACACCGGCAACATTTTATTTGCACCAACGACTATTCTCATTTAAATGAAGAAATAACTTTGCTAAAATTAAGAATTAGAAAGGGTGAATGAAATTAAATTCTATCTTAAAGCTTAAGCTTCATTTTTCTGTTAAAAAAATTTATTGTAAATGTTTTTGGCGTTGCACTGTCGAAATAAAAAAAAGTTTCCGTTACACCACACGGAGAAAAATTTCAATAGAATAATTCACGCATGAAACTTCGAGACCAATGCTTTTAAAGCAAGGGTTCCGAAGTTTTAGTTCTCGCGCCAAAGCGCAAGAAAATCAAAGAGTAGTGCCGTGAATTAATCTCCCGAAATTTCTCTCCGTGCAGCGACACAGAAAATGTGGGACAAATCATATGATGCAATAACATTCTCTTTATATTGTAAAAGAAATCTTGTATATATAATACTAGGAAAAACAAAATTTTAGGCTCCATTTTAGAACATTAATTTGAAGTAAATTACAATTTTGCGGCTTCTAAGCCCGATATTATCTTCAAACCTTTTTTCTCTTTCATAACATTGAGCACATATTTCCCAATAAATAAAAAAATCAAAAATCCTGGCTAGTTAAGAAATAATTGTTATGCCTTCAAATTTGTATATACTTTTAAATTTGCTGAATAAATGTTCAAATAAAAGATAATTCATGGCAATATTTTTTTTACCAAAAGAGAGACATAAATGGCTTAGCATTAGTAGAATTCAAAAACATACATGTTTTTGGGCGCCATTATTAATACATATATAACTTTCACAAAATCATTATTGAATCACTAATTATTGATTCCCAAAAAGTTGAAAACGCTGTACTCTAAAATTTGAAAAATCTTTTGAAAATATACAAATGTTTTTTTTGAACCTTCCTTAAAATGTTTTTCTATTAACTCAATAAGAGTGCTTTTTATGATTTCCTCTTATTCAAAAAATTGTTAACTATGATTTTGTTATTGTTTCATTCATATTATCGTATGCCCGATCTACGGTACATTTTTGTGGAAATAAAATTTGTAAGTTGTTGGTATTAATCTTTAATTATTTCAATTTAGATTCTCAGGAATACTTTAGATTTCAAGCAAGTCAACGGTCTCACTTGTCGCCCTTTCCAAATGATTGGGGTAAGCGATACAGATATAGAGGTAAAACATAATCTTCATCTGTCGCAAAGATCACCCTTTCGTTTTTATATATTTTCTCAGAGATTAATTTTTAAACTTGTTAAAATACATCATAAATTCTTTCAACTTCTTTAGAATTCTTTAGAGTTTAATTTCGTTCCTGATATATTTGCCAGCATATCTTGCTAGACGGCAATGCTTGACGTTACAATTTTCAAAATATTTCTGATATCCTAGTTTCGCACATCAGTCTAACAATATGATCTCAGGGTCTACTTTAAACACTATTTTTAGGTTGCTTTGTTGCCTTACTAAGCGCAACCTTCTCTACTTGTGATACGCTTTAATAATTCTGATCATGTTCATTCCGTTTCTACTTATCAAACTTGGATTTAGGTAGAAGAAATACAAATTCAAATTGAAAAAAAATGTTTATACCTTATAGTGGTGGTCTCTAAGGTCCATTTTTTAGTTTCTAGATTTTTACAAACTTCCAGGTTGGCAGAGATAAGATGCAATCACATCTCTATTATAAAACTTTATTGAAGATGTTTGAAACTTGTCAAACTTTATATCCGTGAAATTCCATTAAAGTTCTTTTATTTTCGCCACTTATTTTCTTAGTCTTCTCGAACAGTCCTTTTCAGAGGAAGAATTTAAGTTTAAGAAAACCCATCGCAGTGAACCCTTAAGTTACATAGGAGTTCGTCGTATGCTTCCTAAATTCCGGTACGTTACATATTCCTCGGCTCGTCTTCCTCCACATTTCTGCCTCTCGTTTCTTCTATTTCTATTTCTATTCTTTTTTTGTTTTTCCACCCACGTTTCAAACTCAGGTACATTACCTTATCCTCAATTTCAAGTTCATATCTCTCACTCCATTTCTGGTTCCACTAAGAAATTTAAAAATCTCTCGAATCTATAATCCTCATCTATTGCAGGTGTTTTATTACTGAGGACTCTCTGAATCCTAACTAAAGAAGGCGTGTGAATCTAGTCTAAAATTATTTCAAATTACTTTAAATACTTTTATAATTTTTTGAATAATTTTATGATTCTAATGCTTTCTTACACTGGTGAATTGAAGAAGTGTGAACTTGAGTGAAAAGTTTCTGGTTCTTTTCACATGGTGGCCACAAATCAGGAAAAACCTAAAAATCAGAGAAAAGTCAGGGATTTTTAAAGGAATGGCAAAATATCACTTTAGTCAAGTTTCTTTCAATAAATAAACTTACTATTAATTTCACGTCTATATCTATTACTGAATTTTATTGCAATCTTTTGAGGTATGTTAGGGTATTTTTAAAAAATTCTTAACTATTTTGAAGAGCTTTAAAAAGTTTCAAGGGGTATTTTCGTGCATTCTAAATACATTACGATATTTCTAAAACATCAAAGGAATTTTCAGGACCCTGCAAAATATTACAGATATTTTAGGAAATTTGACAAGATTCCAAGGAGTTTTTCTTTTTATTCCAATAATTTAAAATGATTTCATAGGGTTTGAAACATATACGGGTGTTTCAAAAGATTTTAAATAATTTTCAATTGAGTTCAAGTTAATGGGATTTCAATGGATTCGAAATATTTTACGGTATTTTGAAATATTAAAGCCTATTTTCAAGAGCTATAAAAAGTTTCAAGAAATTTCATAAGATAAAAGGATTTCATAGGGTTTGATATATTTCAGGGTATTTTAGAAGATTGTAAGGCATTTTCAAGAGGTATACATATTTCAAGCGATTTAAAAGAATGTGCATGTGGTTGTAAAGAACTTCAGAATATATGGAACGATTTTACAGGATAAATTTTCCAAGCTTTCAAGAAATATCAGGTTTCATAGAATTCCACGGGATTTTATAATATTTTCTTGGAGTTCAGAGAATTTATTCACAAGAAATGAGGGATTTTATAGAGTTTTAAAGATTTTAAGAGATATTTCAATATGCTTTGCAATTCATTTGAATTAATATAGAATTCACCCTGAATTCCTTTACATTCACTGAATTCTACTCAACTTGATGGATTACGTTTTTTTTCTAGTTATCGTTTAATTAATCTTGCAGTTTTTCAAATTGGGTCCATATCATGTCACATGCGGCAAATCTCTCTGCAGCAAGTCACATCTGCCGTATGGCACACCTGCGGCACGTCATACCTTCGATATGCCACATCTGCGGCATGTCAGACCTGCAGCATGTCACGTCTACGGCCTGCCTCATCTGCGTTATGTCACAACTGCAGCATTTCGTCTACCTAGCGGCTTCTATCCCACGCGAAATTTATCACAGTAAAATTGACATTTTTCGTGTATCGGGCCAGTCACAGGGATGCCTTCCTGTGCCCAACAAGACGCTGGAAAAGGGGCATGAGCTTGCATTATTTCTGTTACCAGTCACTGGGGTGCCTTCCCGTTCCCCACGAGACGTTTGGGTGCGGTGAGAGATAGCGCAAAAATGTCAATTTCACTGTGCGAAATGCACAGCGAAACATAATTTTCTAAATATTTTAATTCAGCAAAATCTCTTAAAGCCACGATTACTGGGCCATTTATCTTATGGGCTTTGTCGCTTATTGCTACCAACTGTCGCGCTTCTTCCATTGGTTCACATTAAAGTGTTCTGGTGGTTCAATCGAAATCTATGTTCACCGTCTCACTGAAATACTAGAATGTGAACCAATGAAATACGCGCGACTGTTGGTATCAATGTGCAACAAAGAACATATGTGTTGATATCGATGTACGTCGACGTTTGTAAAATTCTTATGACACATCGTGGTGCCAGCCTCAGGATCTATAGCTGGGCCCAACAGGATTGAACGAGATTTAGTATATCCATTGGTCAGTTGACTCTTTTTATGGTCAAAGTATGCAAACTTTATACGGTCATTATACTCGTATCAGAATTTTTCCTTGATCAAGCAATTTATAATTTTGGTTTAAACTATTATTATTATTATTTTTATATCATAATCTACGATTTGGCCATTCTGTCTACATTAAAGCGTTCTATTATAAAAATATGACAGTTTATTATTATAGGTCAGCTTGACATCTTATAAAATTATCTTCAACATGAAGTTGTTTCTCCTGCATGGAAATGCTTTATCCATGATTTTCAAGTTATTAATTTTGTACTTTAGATTAAAATGATTCAATTTTAAAAATCATGAAATACATTCTAAAAATGAATTACTTCTAATAGCTTAGTTTTAAGATGCTAATTAAAGAAGGCTTTAGTTTTTAAATGAAATTTGGTATTGTTTACTTTTTAATGCTCTAAGTCAGAATTCATTAATTTTAAAAGTTTCCAATCAGAAGGGATATCATTCATCGTTATTAATGTTTCAAAGTAAAATTAACTTCTAAGTTTTACAATATTTAAAATTTTTCAATTTTGTACGTTGAAAATGACAGTGTTTTTTTGGGACATAGATTCGCATTTTTAATTTAAAAAATGTATTCAATTTCTTTGAATGTCACTTGATACTACATGATATCATTTGCCGTAATAATATTTATTATCTTTACAATTTTTCTAATTTTAATAATAATTTATAATTTAAAATATGCAAATCTAAAACAGATTATTTTGAGGATCTTACAACTGAATATTTTTGCTTCGAAAGCTTCAATTCGAAAATGTAGTTTGGAACTCAGATATTGAGAAACTCTAGAGATTTTATCTATTAAATCCAGAATTTTTTGGCTTTTTCAATTCTTTGAAATCGAAGAATATTGAAATAAAGCATTTTATAGTGCTACAGTTGTAAGTTTAAACGATTTATAATTTAACAATTTTTAATTAAATACAATGAACTCTTGTCTTTCTGAAGTCGCAACTATTTCAAGGCTTAACTATTTAAAGACCTCAATTTTGGGCTATTTCCAATTGTGCAGTTTCGTCACCTGCTACTATGGCCCCTGTACGGTCTCGCCCGCTTCAGTGGCTGACCAATTAAAAAGAGGCCCGAAGATCAGGAAGCCCTCATTGGTTTGAATTGAGTATAGTTGATTGTATTTCATGAAACTGAAAGGTCTGCAACCGAGAGAAGGATGAAACAGAATTGTGCGAAAGCATCCTACACTTGAAAAATATTAATATTCAGGACTGTATAACTTACTTTTACGTCTAGAATATTTTTTCTATGAAGGTGTATACATTCCCATGTCAAGATGTATCAACTATGCTAACCTTCCTGATATCTCCACCCATCCTATCATGATCTCTTATGTTCGTAAGGACGCAAATTTCCTGTAAACATTGCGATCTCCCCGTAGAGACATGTCTAACACCCCTTGTTATGTAATATACTATGTAAAGTTACAACAATTGTAGAATTTCAGGTGCTTTCCTTGGATACATTAAATTTAGTTTTCAATTAGAAATTGTCAAATATTAATCAATTTTGAATGCTTTCAATTAGAAATAATACAATTTTAATTAATTTGAATTTTAATTGATCCAATTTTTAACATTTTAATCTGATATTGTTCAATTTTGTATGTTTGTAAATGATGCTATTTTTCAAAATTTAATCGAAAATCATTTTGTTTTCATGTTCTTCAATTTAAAAGAAACTTATTTAATTTTGAACGCTTTGAATCATAAATGATACAGTTTCAAGTCCTTCCTGATAAAATTGTGCAATCGCTAGATTTAAATTTTTTCCCTATATTGTAAACAGTAAGTGATAATGAAGATTCTTATATTTTATCAAGCTTAAAGTATACTTAAACTAACGCTTACCTAAGATTTTTCTCCCAGTCATTTATGCAGCACTTTGCTCTATTCTTGAAAACAATTCGCGTTCAAAAAAATTGTTTTGCAATTCAAAAGTCTCGTCAGTTGTTTGAGATGAGTGAATGCTTTACTAATTGTTCATCTTAAAGGTTAAAATTTATTATGGCTAATATTTTTAAAACAATCATTTTCGTCACACAAGAGCACCGTAACGCAAGATATACATTTCTCAATGCGAATCAATAATTGAAATTAATGTTAGTTGGGCAATTAATATTATTTGGGAAGCTGTGAAAGAGTACGGAGTCAATGTTTGGCTCCTAAAAGCAGTAAAAGCAATATGTACTGATAGCAAAGCGAGTGTAAGGGTAGATGGAAAACTGAGAGACAAGTTCGATAATATGCAAGGTATAAGACAAGATTGCGTTATGTCCTCATGACTACACGAGAAAAAATCCCAAAAGAATTGAACTACCATAGTTCCATTTTCGAACCGAGAGAGGTCCAGCTGACACGGACAACATTGGTTCTAGGGTATTTGTCAACCCCCTCCACTCGGATTTTTTCCCGTGTATTCATAATATCTATAGATAAGTCTCTAAGAATGGCGAAGAAGGTGTGGCTTTTGAAACAGTGAGGATGCGTGGGTTAGCAATCGCAGATGATAAGGTTGTTATAGCAGAATCAATCGAAGATTTGCAAAGAATGGTTAGCAAACTGAAGACTAGCATGAAGAACATGGACCTTAAAATTAATGTAAATAAAACAAAACTTATGATATTAGAACGAAAGAATGAAAAAACAATATGACACTTTGTATTGAATGATGAGAGAATAGGAAAAGTTGATAAGTACGTATGTCTTGGTAGCTTAATCACTAGGGATGAAAAGATATATGAGGAGTTAGAGATGTGCATAAACAAGGGTAAGAAGGATATCGGTAGAGCAGGGCTCATTATAAGAAGTAAAAATATATGAAATAAAGCCAAAATGGCAATACCTAAGTCTGTTATGTGCCAACTGTTCTATAAAGTAGCGTAACATGGGCCTATCAAGAAAAGGATAAGAGTAAAATAAGGCGATTGGTATGAAATTCTTGGGCATGATATGCAGGAAAACTCTTACGGACCAAGGACGTAGCTACCGCCGTATTAGCTGTATCAATGATACGGGGCCCCTGCGATCTGGGGGCCTCCAAGAAATTTTGATACATGGCCCCCTTAAGGCTAGCTTTGCCACTGTTATGGACAAAATGAGTAACGAGATAATCCTCAAAGAATGTGGTGCAGAAGAGACACTAGTTGACAGATGGGAACGTAGATTAAGATGGTTGGGACATGTTAAGAGAATGAAAGATGAACGACTAACGAAACAAGTATATGAACGTAAAGTAAATGGCAGCATACCCAGAGGCAGGCCGCGGAAAGAATGGTTAAAATGTGTCAATGAGATCCTAATTAGAAGAGACATAAGAAACCACAGAAACGCGAGAGTTTGCATGACAAAAGGCATGGACGTGAAAGAAGCTAGGGAAGTATGACAGGACAGTCAATTATGGCGGAAAATAGTTAATAAAAAGAGTGTTAGAGTGAATGACACCTAAAACAAGAGACCTTTGATACAAATGAACGCGATTGGGGAACCTCACATGACGAAATTGTGAGGTTGTTACTTCGGGGTCATTGCTAGAGAGATTCATCAGGAACCTGGATTGAAGCAGTGTTGCGGAATGAACGTATTATTTAAATAAATAACGAGAGAATTCCAGATCAATTAAAAAAACCTATGCTTACATCTCGTTCTCCTATTATTCCCTTCCCCGCCGAGTGAGTCACGCCTACCCCTAAAGGGAAATGGCTTAATGGTATATATAATATTAAATGATACAATTCCCATAATATTTTTCTTTAACTGAAAAAAGATATTTCAAATGAACTGATAATGTAGAAATGAGAGGATGCTAAGAAACTACTATAAAAATTAATGTCAAAGTTTATATTCTTTCTAGATTAAATGAAACTCGTATAAATTTCTCTATCTTGAAGTTAGTTCATCGTATCGCGAAATTGGATTTCAAATAAAATAAAATTTCTCCTATTATAAGTTTTTCCAAGACGAATACTTTCTTTTCTTCCTTCATTCGCAGTACGTACACCCGACACCGTAAATGAAAACTTTATCGTATTTGACAGAGATTGTTTATGTTTTTATGCGATATCAGCAGATTTCTAATTTCCTTTCAAAATTAAAATTCGTAACGGAATTTTATAACACCAAAGGGAATGTTCATTGTTATCTAGGCCTTATCCCCTTATTAATTATAAAATACCGCAACTGTCTGAACTTTCATCATAAATTATTTTCCTACTTAAAATGTCTTGAAAGACAAAGGGTAGATTTTATAATAGTTCCCCCGTAGTAATTTGATGTCATATGTAAATATACAATATACATTACGATCCACCTCATCACTGCGGTTATATCTCCTCCCACTCCCACTTTGGGTGGCATATTGTTGGTAAACACTATAAAGCAGTAGGTCAAAGTGCACTGAGAATGTGTTCAAATGAATAGAGCAATTTTCCGGTGCGGGTTTCATGAAATAGGGAGGTTGTTAGGGAATATTATTTAAAATTCCTAAAGCGTTGCAAATATGAGTCAAGTGTATACGCTTTACGTCTATGAAATGGTGTGTAAAGTGAGAATGTTATGAAATTTTAAGCAATTTATTTAATTTAAAATGGAATTTTTTTCTGCGGTATTTGAATTCAAGAAGGCGATACCGACGGGTTAATATTCGTACTTTATATAAATTTAATAAGAAGCGAAATTGATTTAAGGATTTAATTATTTTTAAGAAGCTGCATTTTGTCGTTTTTTTTTCTTTTGTAAAATAGAAATATCTTAGGATGTAAACATTTGTCAGTTGGATTCCTTGCTGTTTGATTCGTGAAAAATTATACATTTAAACATAATATGCAGCAGGCGGAAAAGTTCTTCTTGATAAAAATAGTGATACCCGTAGTATAATCTTTTATTATTTTGTTTTGCGGTTAGAGTTTTACCGTATCATCACGCACTGGCATAACTACTGCCAGGCTGGCTAGGTAGGTTGGCTGGGTCCCCGTAACTTCATGGGATCTCAAAACTATGGATTCGCAGAAACAGTTTGTCACATTTTTTGGATAAAGAGTGCTCTATTAAAAAAATATCTCGGGCCCCCATTATCGTAGTTACGCCACTGTTACACAGAGTTATACAAACATTCGACAACAATTTTCTTAGCTGCTCTCTCCCCGATAGTGAAGACCTCTCTATTTTCTGAATTTAACATATTTTAGACTTAAATTCAGTTTAATTTTTATAATAATTCAAGAGTATAATATTTTACCTACCAGAATATGAAATTATCTTGCTATAATTATTTCAATCAATCTTGCTAACATTAAATTGCAGCCAGCAAATCTTATATTTTTTAGCTGTAAACAATGTATTTGAAATATTATTTGAAAAGTCTGTCTTGCCTCGACTGTCTGTCTTGCCTCGGTCTATCCTACACGGATAATGATAATATTGTCTGCCTATTAGTACGAGCAGATTACTTGGTTACTTCACTCATTGACAATATATAACTAGAATTAGGAAAAAATTGTATTTTAGTTGAGATAATGTTACTCCTTTCCTAAAATATTGCAAACAAATTCTTTAAAATTAAAATTATAATTAATTCAAATTCAATTTTTACGATTTTATTTAGAAATTTGAAATGACAGCTCAATATTTAAGAGAATTAAAGACTCTACTAAAATATTGTAATAAAAATTTGAATTTTCATTGCACACTGTTCAAAGTTTAAAATAAGCGATAACATTCTCACCGCTTTTGTTGTACATTATCGGCAATATTCTTAATTTTTATATTTATATAAATCTTTATTGTTTTTCATTCCTGAGATTTATAGTAATTTATTCAATTATTGTTTTAAATTATCGAATCGAAATTTCATTTACATAAAAAAAGGGCTTTATAGTGCCTTATAATTAGCCGAAGAATATTGAAAAATGCTCATTATTTTGGACACTATTTAAAATTTAGGAATACATTTAAATTTACACTATTTTGCAATATATTATTTTAAAAATAGAAATAGGCTTTACCATTTGCTTATTCTGTACAGAATCTTGAGCGCTTTTAACATGTCCGGAGACAAAATTGAACTCTAATATAATTAAAATGATGGAAACTAAAATTATCATCAAAAATACGTAGATAAACAGTTCTGAACAAAAGTATAATTTATTCAATCTTTTTCAAATATGACAAGACTTTTGTGTTTCAATTTTCGTCCAACTTAAAAAGTCTGGTTTTTTTCCAGTTGTGTCACAAAGTACTTATTGTTTTCTTAGTCGCCAAATAGATTTCAGTGATTTGCGTAATCTTCCCGAACAATATTTTTTAGTCGATTTTTTAATTATGAGAAGTAATTAACATAAAGGTGAGATTCTGGGTAATATTGTGAAGTTACACTCTTTTCTTATCAAGAATGGAACAGTTATATACAACAGAGCTTGTGGAATGACATTTCAGTAATCATGCCCTCAAAAGAAAAACATCCCTTGATCATAAGTAGCACGTCTTTTACTTACTGAGCTCGATCAAACTCTTTCATCTGCAATAATCATTGGTGGAGAACTTGAGCCGGAAAAGTTTTTTAAGTTGAAAAAACCTAGTTTCGTGTTAATTAACTCTTCTCTGCGATGGTTTTGTACTCATGAAACTGCTCATCACTAAAGGAGTTCTTTTCCTATTGAGAACTTTTCAAGAAAAACAAAGAACCGTAGAAATAAAACGTACCGGACATTATTATTCTCACGCTATGCGTTCATTCATATTATTGCTACATTTTAGACAATTGTTTAATTACCATTTCATTAAGATTCGAAATGATGTAGCGTCAATCAAAATGTTCAAGTTTTTAATTAAATATTTTATTTTATATAATAAATGATTGAAACATTAAGTGACATGTTAAAAATTACATATTTCAGACCATAGGATTAAGATGTTAAATAAATCCTTTTTTCAATTCATTTTTCAATGCAATATATATATATATATATATATATATATATATGGAATGGAAGCTTCTAATGTGTCCCCTAAGGGTTTACATTTTTTCTTATACCTTCTCTATTTCTTTACACACCCTCCACACACTTACTTAGTGGTGGAAAGGGGGACCTACAGCTTAAGGTGGGTTCCGAACCACCAAAAGCAACAGCCTTAACTACTTAGAGAAAACCTTTTTCTCTAGAGGTACCGTTCCCACGACTCTCCGGAGATGAACAACTCCCTTGCTAGGCTAGTGTTCACCGCATGGGCCACCGAGA
>NC_046658.1:45351232-45368831 GCF_010883055.1 Belonocnema kinseyi
TATATTTCTGACCTTTAAATTTTGAATGCTTTCAGCAGATAATTGTTTACTCTTAGATAATCGTGTAGACGTTTTAATTGACACGGCAACTTTAAGGGCTTCGAATTTTTAATGGTTCAATTTTGTTGAGACATTTTCCAGTTTAAAATTGTTTAATTTTTAAATTGTAAGTTTTGAAAGGTTTAATTCAAAATTCTCTAATTTTTATTAATATAATATTTATTTATGAATACTGAAAAGACGTTGATTTTTTAATGTAATATAACTTTATTCGAAACCGCCATGTTATGAACCTATAACACTTCTTGAGAAGTTGCACAAATGGTTGCTGAATAACGCATAATTACGTCTTGAAATGCTATAATTGTAAATCTTCATGTGCTCAAAATCATAAACAAAACAACCAAAAACCCACCACTGAACATGAATCAAGAAGTGAAAGAAGCACAATAAGATTTACTACCCGAAAAATTAAAGGATAAATACGAGGGCAAATCACTCTCTAATCAGTGTAATTAGTGCAAAGAATCACTGTCAATAATGACGGCTATACGGAATCAATGTGAGTTTAATGCGAGGTTTAATGTAACTCATTATTCAGAACGATCAGTAAGAAGCGGAAAGAAAATAAGGTATTTTCCGTAACTCAAACGCAAATTTAAGGAACAGAATCAAAATAGTGTTCGGAACGTGAATAATGTACGAAATAACGAAAATAGTGTATCGCGCCGTTTCATAAAGCGACCCTTTGCGTGTACAAACGAGTCGATGTGACGTCACACGGCACAACAGAAGATCGACTGTGCGAGCGGATTTCAGGAGCCCAAAATTCTGGTGTAATTGGATTTCTATTATTTTGTATTTTTGAATGTGGAAGTGCTAGGTTTACGTAAGGTAGCACCTCCACAAGAAAACTAATTTTTTTAAAAAAGTAAAAGAGCCCTAAAATGTTATATACCGCACAAAAACATCTCAAAAAAAGATCAGAATTCTGAGCTATGAAGAATTTTGAAATTCGACTCTGGAGGTGCTAGCTTAATGGACCGTCGACAATATTGATTTGAAATTATAAATATAATTATTTCATCGAGTTGGAAGTCAGAATTATTCGTACTCGTTCCGAAAAACAAATTCGATATATTTACAAGTTAGTTTACAGGTACATTATTAATGAAAGGAACAATAGAAGTCAGATCGCTGCATAGTGCAATCGCTGTATTCACACTATGAATTTACACGATTTGTAGTATGGCGTTTTCAGTTAATGCGGATAAAGCACCTAAGTTTTTTTAAATGTCAATAACGTCAGTAAGGTAGACGTTCAATTTTAACGTTTACAATGATTCGAGAATGATTAGCCCCTCGCATAAATATGTGCTGGCCTTCGAGAAATTTAGTAAATGAAGAAAACCACAAAACAGAAAAATGTTCGGACAGTGATCATCATAATCATCAAGAAAGATTCATTCATATAAGCTGTTATTACACTAGTTCGTTAAAGGGCTATCTAACGCTCACTTTTTAGGCGGCGCTATAGTCTCATAACATAATGATATTGAATGAAATATCGCACATAAATTATAGGGCAAAGCACGTCTTCACGTGGAATTCGATGTTCGTAAGGACGAACTGATTTATATTTCTTCTTCTGCGAACATTTATCTCTCCGTATAAAAACGTTCCTAACCCTACTGAAAATTCCTATATTGCTTCCTATATAGGATTCTACATAGGATGCTATATGTTTCATCTATAGGTGCAACCTAAAAGAAAGGAGATAGGATCCTATATAGGTACCTGTATAGGACACTCCCTAATAAGGTACCTAATAGTGCCTAACTGATGGTACCTAACTAATGATACCTCATGGTACCTAATAGTACGTATGTCTCTAGGTGCTCCTGGAGGGCCAAAAAAACTTCTGCGCAGCCGTAGGTTCTATAAAATAGTACTGCGCATTTGGACATGGTCCCATGCTGAAACATACAGGATCCTATATAGGATCTTATACAGGAACCTATATAGGATCCTTTATAGAATCCTATGTCATTTCCTATGGGTGGCACCTATACGTGAAACACATAGGTTCCTATGTAGGTTCCTATATAGAAACCTATATAGAAACCTATATAGGAATTTTCAGTGGGGAACTCTACTTGTGACGTGGAATAGAAGCTTCTAATGTGTCCCCCTAAGGGTTTACATTTTTCTTATACCTTCTTTCCTATTACTTTACACACCCCCCACACACTTACTTGCTGGTGGGAGGGTGACCTACAGTTTAAGGCGAGTTCCGAACCACCAAGACTAAAAGCTTTTAAGTACTTAGAGCACCTTTTTCTCTAGAGGTATCGGTCCCACGACTCCTGAGATGAACAACTCCCTTGCTAGGCTAGTGTTCACCGCATGGACAGCCGAGGCTCTTCCAGAGTGCGAGGCGGGAATCGAACCCGCAAGCCGACAAAGTCCAAAGCCTACGGAAACCGTAATTGCACTGTCATTTTCAATAATGGAATTTTTAAGTCGCAATTTGTTTATGCGTCATTTTATTTCATTTCGTGAAAGTGGTTTTCGAGCTAATTTGTGTATTTATCCCATCAATTTATCAAGTTGCTTTATTTTTGATGGTACAGAAAAATGTCACATTTATTTGGAATTTAGAATAAACAAAAACTCAAATTCTATAATGTAAAATTTAACTGAATTAAGTCAAACGTCTTCAATGTATTGAACTGCGTTTCTTCTCCTAATTTTCTGCAGCGCTCCGGAGTTCCTTTTTTACTTTTCCCCTGTACTCCTGAGTTCCTTTCTTACTTCTCTTCTGCACTTCTGTGATACATTCAGCTTCTTCCATTCCTGCGTTCCATTTTTACTTTCCTGCAGCACACACATATAATATAAAAAAACAAATGATAGAATAGTTTTACAAAAATGTGCAGATGTATTTACAGTTTTTTAAAGAATGTTATACTTTATTAAATAAAATAATGCTATGAAAGGTTATTATTATATTATGTGAGCCGTCTTGCAATGATTTTTATTGAACTTGTGGATTTATTGTGTAACTAATTTTTACAAATGAAACATTGAATAAACCAAGTGTCTACTGTCTGGGCACACCGAACATATTGGCTATACGCTCACCGAATTTCGGTGAACCTAGACATCCGTTCCTATTTTGTATTTGTTATGAACATATATTTTTAAATTATTAAAAATAAAATGTTTAGTTTTTTAGGATGGTAAGAAATAACAAAAATGTTGCTTCAACATTGATTGCAAAATGTTTTTTAGCTGTGTTTTTCTATTATTAAAAAAAAATCAATAATGATCAGCCTATGAGGAAACGAATACGTTTTCTCAGAGGAAGCAAAGTGCTCATGAATAATTGCCATTGAGTATTAGAAATATAAACAAAGTGGAAACACTCAAGATCGAATTCACAACTAGTTTCAACTTTTCATGTTGTATTGTACGAGTTTTCGTCTTGGAATTTCAAAGTTTGAAGGATTTTATTTATTTTCGAGGATGTTTTCAATATTTTCGATATTTTCGAGGGGAGAAAAGTAAAAAAAATTCAGGATTTACAGCATAGGTATGTGTCATTCAAGTCTTCATTTCATCGTTTTAAAATTTTTTCCTTGATCCTGAGCTTTTTTTTTAAATATAGACTTCCAAAAAAGCCCGTCAGATTATTATTTTTGGTTTGATTGAACTAGGGAATGAAAATAGCAGTCTTTCAGGCTATTTTGAATATCAATATTTCGATAGAAAAATGCTTGGGAATAAAGCCAGAATTTTCAGGAAGATAAAGCGAAGACTTGATTTACATATACTGTAAATGTTGGATTTCAAAAATTTGTTTCCTACGACTCATTCATACGTAAAAATAAACAAAATCTCTAAAGTGAAGAATTTCGAAATCCAAATTCTCGTAAGGTAAAGAAACCAGTTAGTGACATGCGACCGATTAGTGACACTCTGGATGAATTTCTTTATTCAGTGAAAAATTTAATTAAAATCAAAATGTAAATAAAGGCTTCATAAAAAGTAGCATGTTTCAATATTAAATTTCATATAAATATGCCTGGGGAATTATTTTCAAAACAGTATATAAAAAACATTCAGAAACTAGTGCTGCTAAGAAGACGCGCATCTCACGCTGTTACACTTTTATATGTAGGGAGAGCGTTCAGCAAATAAAAAAGAGTCGGTGCATTTTCGTTTTTGTTTTGTTTTTTTAAAACAAATATCGTACAAAATAAGGTGTAAGATTGGTAATTTTTGTGTCAGTAAAAAGGAGTATGGATGGCAAATATATATATTATAGGTACATAATTATAGGTACATATATTAAAGGTATATACTATATTGATTTATTATGAGCAACAATATTAGGCCGTCCGATAATTCGTAATAGGACGTAAAAGGTTTCCAATATTGACGGCCATTCTCATAGAAAAAATGATTGAAAACTGTGTTATTAGTCAGTGAATTTCTTGGAGTGTCCGGGAGCATAACCATAAACAAATATTAAATAATAATAGCCTCTATTTAATACGGTGGACTCTGGTATGAAAGTAATACACCAATTCGATAAAAGAGGCATTTTTAATGATGTTCTAGTAATAAATCGCTTGCTAGAATTTGAGCAGAGGAATTTCTGATCCAGTCGCATGGAGTACACAAAAAATCCATAAGTATTAACAAGGAATGCAGACATTGCTGCCATAATGCCTTTAGCATTAAAAACAACTACTTCATCTATACTTACAAAAAGAAAACTCGTGTCTTTACCTTCTTTAGTAGTTGTTCAAACACAATTTTAATTCAATATTTTACAATACAGTTACGTTCGCATATGTTGTTAAATAGAAGTTTAAATACTGTTTCATACGTGTATAATGCACATATAAATGTGTTATTTATCTGTATCTTTTCATATTGAGAATCAAGTTCTTTAAAAAAATAAAGAAATTTGATCAATTTATGTTTTATTTACATAAGTTCAATCTTTCTTTCACGTATTTTAATCTTCATTTCAAACTAAAATATAAATTAATATAGACCTTCACGCTGCATCCATATTTGTTGTCAATTTTAAGAGCAAAACAAATTTAAAAAACCGATCTATTTTTTCCGCACTTACTTTGTCTTAAATAGTTCCACTTGTTTTCTGATAGTTGATGCCCACATGTGTATGCTATTCTTCTCGAAATACGCTGTGGAACGGCGTGACGGAGATTGTTGACAGGGGATGAAAAGAGAGAGGCGTCATTGTTAGGCAAACTACCTACCCTCGACTCGCGAGTATTATGTGCTCAAATGCCTGAGAGAGGAGAAAAAAGGTGTGTAAACCCGTTGAAAAATAGAGCAGTTGGCTAGATTGCCGGAGGGCTTTAAAATCCGTAGACCTCCACTTGAGGAGGCTGAGTAGTTGCACTTAACCTTCTGGGTTGACGACGTTCGTCTTCCAAGGTGACGAGGAAGGTTGAGATTGATGTTTCTTGTCGATTTTGCGACGAGTCCATCGCGACGCTGCTCCGAAATGTATAGAAAACTATCCCCTCGGGTGAAATCAAGGTGCATTCAAGCCAGGGTTTGATGAAGAACCACCGAACTCTGAGATTATAAAATTCTAGATTTTTTTATCTAATTGCCAACATATTTTTAATGTAATTATTATAAATTATAACCCAAAATCGACCTAAAATTGTTAAAAATAAACACTAATGTCAAATATATTTGTTTTAAATATACGGAACATTGAGCTATTCCATTTCGAATCATACACAAAGAAAACTCTAGGAGACATTTTCTAAATTATTTAGTATTAAGGTATACCATTCTGGAGTGAAAACCAAGAGACTCGTGTTTTAGCGATTGACCTACAATTTTGTTCTTGATTTTTTTATAATCACTTCAAGATCACATTCGAATTCTCAACAAATAAAAGAAATATCTTTCTGAATGTAGTACTTTCCTAACTGGTATATCCTGGCAGCGATAAGACATACCGGGATATCAAATTCGATCCCACTTATCTCCAAATATATACAAATCTTAATATCTTACTTGGGAGAATTGAATATCCTACAAACATCCCATAGACATCCCGGGTACCCAGCGGATGTCCCTGGGATATTCCAATTTTTGTCTTGGAGGATATCTGAAGGTTTATCCCTGGGATATTTCTAGGATAACCTAGGAGATAAATAGGATCGAATGGGATATTCCGGTATATCCTACTGCTTTGAGGGTAGGCATTTGGAATTTTATTTCCTCATTGGACGTAGGAACTTCCACCCTTTCAATTATTCAAAGAAAAATGAAACAAATTAAAAAATGACCAAATAGCGGCAATTTATCTAAAACTCTTAAAAATAAATTTTCTCAAAAATACCAATTTTTTAACGATGTGTTTGTCTGTCTCTCTGTTGTCGTCGTTGTTGTTGTCATTATCGCTTATATACCGGATAACTTTTAAAAGTCTAATAGGATTAGGTTTCGATTCAGCATACAGTCTTAGAGACCAAAAATAAAAATCACATTTGTGAAGAAAAATGTTTTGACGAACGGTTCTGCTTTTAACTACCAAAAAGAAAATTAAAGAAAAAAAATCCATTTTGCGGTCAAACTATGGAATATACAAAAAAAGATGAACAAACAAAAGTGGTTCCTTTAAGGGGTAACACTACTTTAGCGTCTGAAAAAAGGTTTAACTTTGAAGAATTATTTTGGGAGTATCAAGAAAGTGACAGGATATTTTTTAGATGGTTTTTTAAAAACATATTAAAGTATAAAAAAGAAAATTTTAATGTTGATTTTAATACAAAATAATGGCGACAGAGTCCGTCTTCAAAGTCGTCTTTTTTATAATACCTTCACGGGAGGACGGTTTTCTTGTAAATTATAAGACCTGGGACAAAAAACCAAAAAAAGTATAATCTATATAATATTATAGAACTACAGCTTGTACTTACTCTACAGTCTAGACAAAAATCGTACTTTTTCATTACAGATATTGGAAAAAATAACGTGTACAATACGGGAGCAAACTGATTTTGACTCGCGTGGCGATGCACTATTAATATAATAGAGTAGAACATAATGCAGAGAAGTTCGAATTGCCGACATAATAGAGTGCGAAGGATGAGATGCATGCATTTCGAAACTATTCTCATGAAATTTCTTAATTAGACAAAATTTCAAATAGTTGGACCATTTTCAGAAATATGCAATTTTTTAAAGAGATCCGTAAATTTGAAGCGTTCTTGTTAGTATATTTAAACAAGATTTACTAATTATATTAATAAAATTTTTTAAATGCACACAAAGTATCGAGCGCGAGTTTCGTAATGAGAATGTAATCAACAAGGCCGTAGGTGCTTTGAGAATCTTTTTTAAAAAGAAATAAAAAAAATTTCAATTACAATTTATGGCTGTAATTCCACATAAGCTAAAATCACAGTTTTCAATTTGAGTTTTAATATTTATGATATTTGGAAAAATATAGTTAAAATTTACGCATGAAACGTACGAGAACGAGAGCGAAGTGTGAGAGCGTACCTGCGTGCCACGGGCATATTTTTTTAAATTAATTTTTTTATGAAAAAACATCTTCTCCTTGGGTCTGCTGGGAATCGAACGACAGAACTTCCGACTGCCGGTCTAGTGCTTTTCCCTTAAGCTACTAGAGAGATCGGAAAAAAATCCCATTTCAGAAATATACGGATTATTACGCATTATTTTTGCTAGGTGTTAAGTATTAATACAAGTCAAATTTTTCAAGGAATTTGTATTATAATCAGAGAGATGGTAACCACCCATCATTGTTGATATCTTTTTAGCCAAAATGAAAATGGAAATCAACACCATCCATCTAAGTTAACTCTTCAGAAAACAGAAATTTTTTTACGCCTCTTTATACCAGGTGGAGCTATAATTAAAAAAATTGTTAATTATATTTTTTTCTGGAAAAAGATTTTCTTCTTCGCTCTGCTGGCATATTTTGCTAGGTGTTACGTATTAATACAAGTCAAATTTCTCAAGACATCTCTATTATATAGTATTTTCGTACATTTTTGCGTTTTCTTATGGGACTGCTGTTTATATGATTTTATTAGAAAATTTGTTCGTAACTCATGTTTTATATGGTATTTTGTTACGTCAAATACGTTTTTCTAGTTTTTGCCAGCGCGGTGGAAGCGCTCGCAAAAAATATTATGGAATTATTAGGCGAACCTATGCAAGAGTAGGCCACTATTGAGAGTAAGCCATTTAAATCGAAAATTGGAATATGCAAAATAATTTTTCTTTAAACTTTAACTAAAATATTTGGCACAATATTTTGTACAACTCAAAGGATCGAAATAAGAAAAGAAATATATGTGAGAGGTCAGGCACTCTGATTAAGAGAATTGTGATCAACGACATGACGGTCTTATTTAAATAATGACAAATTAAAAATAGTATCATTTAGAAGCACATAATTATAATAAATAATAATTAATTGTATTATGCATTTTATCGGCAGTTTTTGAAAAGAAATAGTTGAATGAATATTTATGTGAGTCTTTTCATCACAATGAATTATATAAAGTATTTAAAAATTATCTGTGAGATATTCTAGCATAGGTTCGCCTGTACTAGGAAATCTATAAACAAATTAATTTCTCTTCTTCAAAAAGGCTGGGACTTGTAAATAATGTTCCGCCTGGTTTTGCAGGGTTAAAAAGATTACAGAGTTTTAGAAAGTTTAATACGACAATGTATTACAAAATAAGGATTAGTCTTAAAACAAGTAAGTGATTTGTAAGATAATTTTACAATGTAATATTCCAAATTTTCGATATCTGGGTTTGAACGGATCTTTACGTTTCGGTACTCAGAGTCCGAAAATCATAAAACTTTGTTGGCGTCCGCCTGTCCGTTTTCAGGTGTGGTTACCTGATAGTCTTAGCCACGCTAACTGTTGAAGGATTTGTTCAATCGAGTCACGCTTTGATACACTTCTTAAGGTTCTCAAAGTAGAGGAATTGAAAATGATATGAATAAAATTGTCAATTTCGATGAAAATTAGAAAAGGTATATAATTTGCAAAATTTTGAAAATGTTCAGAAAAATAGAGCGAAATATTTTTCTGGTGATTAGGAAATTTCGTTTAATTTCTTCACTAGATATCAAATATATTTAGAAACTATCTCAGTTAAGTTTTCCGATTTGAAAAAAATTCAAAAAGTTAGAGTTTTTTCAAAATTTCAAAAAAAAAAAAATTTCTAGGAGTTTTAGAAGTTTTGCAAAATTTTCTAGTACGAGGAAATAGACTTGCAAATCATCTTAATGACATTTTTAAATTAGATAAAAATTTAAAAAGTTATATGTTTCGTAATAAGAATGTAATCATCAAAGCCGTAGGTGCTTTGAGAACCTTCTTTAAAAACAAATCGAAAAAAATTTCAGTTACAATTTAGGGCTTTAAAACCTCAGAAGTTTAAATCACAGTTTTCGATTTAAGTTATAATAAATATGATATTTGAAAAAATATAGTTAAAGTGGAATATTATCTTTTGAACGCTAAGTAGATAGATAATTTTAAAGTTAGCTAAAAATTTTACTTGTAACTATAGATGGTTTTTTACAGCTTAAAGCTTAGGAGATGTTTCACGCTTAACTATGCATATAAATAGAAAAATTCTGTCTAAGAAGCATGTGAACTGAAATTTTTTACACTGTCAAGTGAAATGTGTTTTAAAACCCGTGATGTGGCTTTATTCAGGGGAGGCTAGTTTTTGTTACAGAGACCACAAGGTGGCGAATCCAAGAGCTTTCATACTGGCGAAGAGAGTCAATGTCGTCCCGCTGCTTAAGCGATGTTCTAGAGATTTGATGGCGATAGTCACGGATCTTAAAAGAATAGGAAAGCTAATCATAGGATCGGTTTACTTCCCATATGCCAGCGCACAGTGGTCAAAAATCATGAAAAGTTGGCTATAATGGAAAAAATTTTTTTTTCGCTATTCGAAAATTCCAGTATCAGTAGTGGTACCCCTAGCGTCGTTTAAGATTGTTAGTTAAGAACACATGTTGCTAGAACCAATTTCAGCCTCTCTGTTTCATAGACATCAAACGCGTTAAAAAGTCAAACACGTTGCGACAAATAAAACCAGCTTTTCAAAAGTTCAAAGTTTTTGCATAGAGAGACCAATTTGGATGCCACAACATGGATTGTTCTCGTAAATGTAAGTATTTTCAGCTATATAAACTATCAAAGTGCTTGACAAAGATAAATATGAAATATGTTTAAGTAATTGACTGCAGTTTTCAAATGTTGACGATAAACTTACGTTGATAAAAACAGAGTTTAGAAAAAGTCTTGATAGATCGGACCCTATTCTTTTATCTCAATAATAAATAACGAACTTCTGCAAAACATATAAAAAATTGAGCTTCCAGAAGTTGCCGGTTTGCGCTCGGGGAATTTTTTTCTATGAAACGTACAGTTACGCCCATAAATTCCCATTATACGGAAAAAGCGGAAAAATTATAATAATCATTTGCAAAATATTGATCTGTTTATAAAGTGCAAGTTTTCAATTAAAATATATGACAAAAATATAAGATTATCATATCAATATATTGGATAATTTTTCAAAAATATTTAAGTATAAATTGAGCACGACTGTGTGGCAATGAAAAAACAAGTTTCAAATTACATTCGACACGTTTAATTTTACAAAAAGCGTTCCTTTCATTGATTGCAACTTTCAGTAATTTGGATGACACTTTTTTTTTAGATACTGAACATGAGAACACAAAAGAACTCACTTCTTTAACACGGAGTGAATTGTTCCAAAGCATAAAGAACAACATTTTTGAAATAGCTGCTTTGAGATTATAGAACGTTCACTCTCCACAAAACTCGGTACTTCATACACCTTAAACGATGCGTGTAAAAATAGACTCAAAAAATTGATTTCCGATTTGAAAAAAAAGATGGAAAGATTCCCATCGGACTAGAAACAATGATGTGTGGCTTAAAAATGAGGTTCTTCTTGGTGTTGAAAATGACGATAATAAGGACGTCGCGGGTGATAATGAATCCGAGTCAAGGTCTTCAACAGGAAGCCGTGGCCGCCCCTTGTCAAGATCTTCTTTTCAAGAGTTAAGTGACCAGACAAAAAGGAGAAGGACGAAAGATATGCGTAAACAGTATACCCCCGAAGAATTAGGCTATGCTACGCAGATGAGTCTCCGAGCCAAAGGAAACGTATGTGCTGCGAAACTGGTGAAAGATGTTACAGAAGGAAGTCCTTCAGAAGCATCAAATTACAAGAAATATCTTCAACAGAATTCAAAAGAAACTCTCTCTGCACATGAAGGCGTTGCGCTCATAATTGGGAATAATTTATCTAAATCTCAGTATATTGGCATAAGATCTGTCAGTGTTAAAAAAAATTGTATTTTGTATCTCCTCTACTATAAGGTTTTTGAGGCTAAAAAAAGATGTTATCCTTCAACAGCGGAAGTTATCGTTACCGAATCTAGCGCAGGAATTTCATTGCAATCAATATTAGATCACATAGTAGAACGTTTGTTGTTAGTGGAAGCTAATTTTCTCGAAAATCTACCTTCAGATAAAAAAATTATTTTTCAGTTATTCTGCAAATGGGGATGTGATGGTACTTCGGGGCAGAGTACATTTAAACAAAAATTTCATGACGATGATGGAACTAAAACTCATGCCAGCATATTTGTTACTTCCCTTGTACCATCTCAGCCTCTTTTTATGATTGAAAATGATAGTAATACCAAGGTTCTGTGGAAAAATCCACGCCCCCCATCTCCTAGATTTTTCAGGCCGATAAAATTAGAATTATTGCATGAAACTGCCGAAGCAACGAGAGCACAAGTTGATCATATAAAAGATCAAGAAAAAATTTGCAGCCTTTTCAAACAATTTTCAATGGTAAACAAGTAAATGTTACTTACAAAATCGCACTTACAATGATTGACGGAAAAGCTTGTAATTCCTTATCAAATACAACTTCTGCTTAACGTTGCTTTCTGTGCAAATGTACATCAAAACAGTTTAACAACATCGATAAAATGGTGCAAAAAAATCAGTCACAGAATATTTAGAATTCGGTATTTCATGATTACATGCGTGGATTCGTTTCTTCGAGTGCCTCCTGCATATTTCGTACAAGTTAGATTTGAAAAGTTGGCAATGTCGAAAAGACGACAAAGCTCAAATGGAAGCTCGAAAAAAAATTTTAACTAGTTTTCGGCAGCAATTAGGGCTTCAAGTAGATGTCCCAAAACAGGGGTATGGGAGCTCGAATGATGGAAATACGGCGCGCTGTTTTTTCGAAAACTCTCAAGTCTCGGCATCCATGATCGGAATAGAAAAAATTTTGATTGATAGGTTTCATGTAATACTTCAGGTTATTTCGTGCAACTTTGATGTTAACATTTTCAAGTTTGAAGAGTACGCTTTGTCAACTGCTCGGAGATTTGTTGAATTATATCCATGGTATAACATGCCTACAAGTGTCCATAAAATTTTAATACACGGGTCACACATAATTGAAACATCTTTGTTGCCTATAGGACAAATGTCTGTAAAGGCCCAGGAATCTTGTAATGAATTTATCAAAAAGTTCCGCCAGGATTTCAGTCGAAAATATAGCAGAGAAAAAACTATGAAGGACGTTTTTTGTAGACTGTCAATCAATTCTGATCCTCTTATTTCAAGTCTGCGGAAACTGCAGCCAAAAAAATGAGATCATTGTCGCCTGCAGCAATCGAATTGTTAAAAGAACCTTCGCTCGAAATCACAAATGTACTAGCTTCATCGGCAGAGGAAGTAGTCTGCAGTGACACTGAAGATGAAAGTGATTAAATTGTATTTCTTTCTATTGTATTTTGTGGGTTTTTAACTATTCAGAAAGTTTGATGGATAAATTGATTTACTATTGCATTATGTTTATTGCATTATGTATACTATTGCATTAGGTGTATTTATCACAATTTTTCACTGTTCTGTATTAACAGTTTATTTCTCGTAAAACAAATATCGCATTCGTGATACACAGTCTTATAACACCCTAAAGGAGACATTTTGTCCTAAAAAGATTAATTAAAATACAAAATTCATACGTCATTTTGTATCCACCAGTTTGAATGCACTATTTACTTTATTAGAAATTACACAAAATTCATATCCTTCTTATTATACTATCGCCTATACTTATTATATTACTCCTAAAACTTTAATATTTCTGGCCAGTTTGTTGGTTTTTTTACGGGATCCATAACCTTTATTCGTCATTTTGTACTCATCATTTTATTTTTTCGTAAGGCCAGAATAATATCAAGATTAAATTGCGCTCCCAGAAACCTACAAATCGTAATTTTCATTCGAGTAAAATTGAATTGCATGAATATCAGCCGCCATTTTGTACTCGCCATATTGTTTTCAAAAACTAATAAAATAATCATGATCAGCGCCCCTAAAAACCCCCGTGTAGGGAAATTTACCGCGAAATAATAATAATTTATAATTATGGCTAGCTTTTTGAGATTTTTGGCCAATGTGCAGCGGTACCAATTCATCAGTGGAGGTACGTACACTGGTTGTATACTGTAAGGTAAGAGGGTTTCCTTTTCTGCTGGGATGCAATTCTAACTCCCACCATACTTTGTGGGGCAGCACGGACATCAACTCAAGAGGTAACGATCTAGCGGAATACCTAATCACCACTGACTAATATATTATAAATACAGCGAACAACCTGACATTTCGTAACTCGGTTAGGGAGCAGGTCATTGCTATCACTCTCTGCGCCGGTGGTTTTACAGATAACATCAAGAAGTGGAGAGTCTTAGATGAAACCACTCTCTCAGATCACTCACAGATAAATTTCAAGTGGGAATCCATTATACCTGCAAGCCCCAAATGGGCCAAAATTCTAAGAAGAACGGAAAATCCGAGACAATAAAAGCTACCTGTGATCCAACTGGGCCAGAAATGGCGGTTAGCCAACGAGATTGTTACCCCAACCAGGGCCAGATGGACCCTGCAGTCCTTCAGTCCTTAAAAGTCTTCTGGCACGGATGGCATAGTCCAGTCTTCCCTTAGTCCAGGTATACCCAGTCATCTTACAGAGGGATGGTGAGATCATTATAGGGCCGATTGTGAGACTTGCTAGGTTTAGTCTGACGTTGGGTTATTTCCCGACGGTATGAAGGGGTGGGAGAGTAATTTTCATTCCGAAAGCCGGCAGGATCGGCTATACTTCACTCAAGGTTTTACGTCCCATTAGCCTTTCATCTTTCCTACTAAATACAGTGGAAGGACTCGTGGAGAGATATATCCGCGATAAGGTCATGTCAAGTATGTCACTTCACAAGCAACAACACGCCTAAAGAGCTGGTCACTCGACTGAAACGGCCCTAAGCAGAGCAGTAAACTTAATTGAAGGACAACTAAAGCAGAAAGGCCTCGCGATTGGAACCTTTATGGACATTGAAGGAGCCTTTAACTACACCTCTGGAGAGGTAATCAGGGCGGCCATGATCTCACATGATGTGCCTATTGCAGTCGTGTAATGGACCTGCCACTTGCTGGCCAACAGAAACCTAACTACGACTAAGGATGATACCAATTTATGTGAAACCGCTGACTCGGGATGTTCGCAAGAAGGTGTTTTATCGCCCCTGCTGTGGTGCTTCGTATTGGATGAACTTCTTTATCTGCTCACGAGTTAGGGCCACCATGTTACAAACTATGCCTATAACGCGCGGCCTGCATCTGGATTTGCTTTTCGCAGTAATACAGCAAGCACTAAGGATAGAAAATTCGTGGTGTAAGAAGATATCGAGGATTCTTTCTGGAAATGAAGCTGTCATGGAACGAGCATCTGGAAAAAGTGCAAGAAGCTGGTAGCGACTTTTTGGCTCTGTAGGAGAGCTATAGGAAAAAGCTGAGGCTTGAAAGCGGATACACTTATGTGGATTTACACAGCAACCCTGAGACTTCGGCTCATCTATGCGGCGGTGAACTGGTGGAGCAGGGTCGAACACCTACGATGGCTCTGGGGGCACTGATATGTTTGGAGCCCCTCCATCTCACTATCAAAGCCGTGGCTGCGAATGCGTCCTGGAGATTAAATATGGTAAATGATAGCATTATATTGAAAGAAGTGCGGATACCAATCGACATTGCGAGAAAGCCGACACTGAGCATGCTCAGGGACAAAATGTCCACTCGTCGCTACCTCATCGACAACAGGTATCGATTTAGCCTATCCACGAAAGAGGAATGGTTTGACGATGAGGCACATCTGCCCAGTGATTGAGACAACTGGTTTACAGATGGCTCCAGGAATAAGCAGAACGCAGGGGCCGGTGTATATCGTGGAAGGAATGGAATGGGCTTCACCATCACAATGGATTCCTACGACACAGTTCTACAAGCTGAGATTATGGTCATGCTCCAGTACGCCTACAAGGCAAAGGCTTATGGCAATAAAAGAAAGATTCGTATCTGCTCAGACAGCAGGGCTGTTACAATAGCCTTGAATGGAACTACGACCACGTCCCTACTAGTTTGGGTGTGTTTGAGGCACTATATAAGCTTGTGATAGACAACCGAGTCACTGTGCTTTGAATCCCTAAATACTAGCAGCAAAAGAAAATTTTACTGGACTTGAGCCAGCTCTGGGTATTTCCAGTAGGTTAGTCACTGAAAATATTAAAAGTTGGCTGACTGTGGAACATCGGAATGAGTATGGTTTGGTCGCTGGCTGCAGACAGGCTAAAACACTCTTGTACTCAGAGCTAAACTCTCACCTAGCAAAGGAATTATTCAAGCTCGAGAAGAATGAAGCCAAGTCCTAACCGAAATATTTATAGCAAACGGAAACTTCTGCTTTCACAGACATGAGATAGGGCTCGAAGAAATTCCCCTTTGTTGTCTGTGCAAAAAGGATAATGAGACGTCTACTCATATCCTTTGCCACTGTCCTGCGATTGCGGGACAACGTCTGGCACTAACAGGCAGTTACTACATAAATGAGTCTGAAATATCAGCCAACAGCGTGGCTGCGGGCTTCTCCCTATGAAGAAGGCTATGGGGTCACGCTTAAGGCTTATAAGGGGACGCAACGGGTTCACCTAAGCGTCAGGGGCTGTTACGGTCGCACCCTACCGAAGGTGTTCCTCCCTACCGAAGTTGTTCCGCCCTACAGAACGTGTTCCGCGTTGATGTCGCGGTAGGGCTTGAGCTCTCCTCTTATGACTTTAAAGGCAATTTTGGAGGTAGCATTGCTACTGACCGGGTTTCCCATGCCAAATAGGCTGATAACGAAGAGGAGAGGGACTAAGTAGAACACCAAAACACATCAATGAAAAATGGAGAATATATTAAAGATTTTGAAACGTTTGTCGCTTCCCGAGGATCGTCAAGGCGCTCCTGGAGCCACCGCTGGGGGCCACAGTATGCGGGACGGTGGCGATGGTGAGCTGCGAGATGGTCAGGCAGATCTCACTAATCAAACAGCTGACCAGCAAGAACATCTGCGACAAACGGTAAGCAGTGGAACATCAACTGTGCCTGCTGAGGATGCTTTGGCTAGCACTAGCTGTTTGCAACCAACCACCCCGACACAAATACCGTGGGAGAGCATCAATTGGGATACCACAATGAAAGAGGAATTGGTGCGTTTCTATTATGAAAGTGCGAAGTTTGAAACAAAAAAAGAAAAAGGATACAATTTAAGAACAAAATTTGCTGCAAAGTATCCTAATATACAAAAGGTCGCACTAAGAGATCTTATCGCTAAGGTGAAAGACATCAGGACTAATCTACATGTTACAGAAGATCGAGCAATGGAGATTGAACAACAGGTTGATTTGGCGTGGAGAAACGACGGCAATGTACATCAGCTAGAGAAAGCCGCGACAAACGGTCAAGCAGGAGCAATTGATGTTCTTCCTCAACCTATTGATGATCCAACACCATCACATCCTCCAGAGGTGGATGACCTTATACAACTAGAGGCAGAAGCAGAGGTTCATCAACCAAAAAAGCGACGAAAATGGACATACCATATGAACAGAGATGTTATGCTGGCAGGTCAAAAACGCTCAATATCTGTAAACAGACTGCTTTCGGCTGTTGAAATAGCTGCTATCAAAACGGAAGTGGAACGGCAGCTTCCTATTGATGAGCTCGCCTTGGAAGAAGTGGATAACGAAGACTTGATTGATGCTAAAGGCATAGGTGCTAGGGATAATAAATATCATGCACCGGATCTATTAGAACCACATCCGGATATTACTAACGATGATATAGATAGGGAAATCTCAGAAGAACTACAGCACCTGGGAAGGAATTTTGGTCATGCTTTACTAGAGTTCAGATATGTGGATCCAACACTGAGGCATTCTCTGCCCAAAATGAACATCACAAATCATCTGCGTACAATAATAACACATCTCGACAGTAAGGTTTTACCTACGTATTTGAACGTAGCACAAAATGCGTTAGAGGTGCAAACTCTTGTATACTGTGCAGCTGTAGCAACCGTTAGAA
>NC_046658.1:45368931-45379263 GCF_010883055.1 Belonocnema kinseyi
GACAGATGAAAGAAGGTTCTATCGTGAACTGAAAGTAAAGCCAAATAACCACCAAGGCACCGAAGTCCCTCAATTGGAAGATATGACTAACTACTGGTCGGGCGATTGGGGAAAAATGAATAGATGCAATTTGGACACTGCGTGGTTCAAACTGGTGGAAGCAAGGGCAAGCAATAGCCCAGAAATGCATCTGACAAACATCACAGCTTTGGATGTTTCAGTTGTCTTGAAGAGGGCAAGTAATTGAAAAGCTCCAGATCCGGAGATGGTGCACAACTTCTGGTACAAGTACCTGACGAATGTGCGCCTTGCGTTGGCAAGGTGTTTTCAGAAGATCATTGAGCACCAAGATTTGATGTCAGGTTTTATGCTCCAAGGTACTACGTATATGATAACAAAAAAACCAGAGGCTCAAAAACCATCTGACTTTCGACCAATAGCCTGTCTTCCAATAATTTATAAATGTCTTCAAGCTATCATTGCAGATAAGGTATATTCTCATTGTGACAAGAAGGACATTCTTACAGAAGAACAAAAAGGATCTTGTAAAAACTCACGAGGCTGTAAGGATCTAGTCATTATAGACGCTGTTGCCATGACTCAAGCACGTAAGCATCAAAGGAACTTACACATGGCATACATTGACTACAAGCAAGCCTTTCCTTTCGTTCCGCATGAGTATTTGCTTGAAGTTTTAACACTTTACAAAATCTGTCCATGCATTATTGACTTTCTAAGCCATGCGATGAGGCTCTGGGGTACAAGAATCAACTATTTTGATCATGGACAACCAAGGACAACTGGATCAATACGCTTTACGACGGGTATATTTCAAGGAGACTCCTTCAGCGAACTATGGTTCTGTTTAGCATTAAATCCATTGAGCAAAACACTAAAAAGCATGTCTCATGGGTTCAGAATTCATGATAATGGGGATGTCATCAAATGACCCATCTTCTTTACATGGATGGCCTGAAGCTGTACGCTAGTTCAGGCCAGAAACTGCAGCAAGTGATTGATGTCACAAAGCAGTTTTCCAATGATATCCACATGGAGTTCGGACTAGATAAATGCAGAACAGTGCATTTAATCAGAGGGGAATTAGGGACCGCAGAGTTAGAATACGAGTTCGAAAATGACATCGAGGCAATGGCTACAGGCAAATGATATAAATATCTGGGTATTCTTGAATCTAAGGGTATTCAACATACGATAGTTAAGACAAGCCTAATGACTGCCTTTACTACGAAACGCAGATTAATTATGAAGAGTTTTCTCAACTCGGCAAACAAAATCAGGGCGATCAACACACATGCTATCCCTGTCCTCGCGCACTCCTTCGGGCTCATAAAATGGCCTAACACTGACCTTGAAAAGTTAAACAGAATTGTTCGAGTAGAAATGACGAAGCACCGAATGCACCACAGAAATTCAGCGATTGAAAGGGTAGTTCTACCACGACATTTAGGGGGTAGGGGCGTTGTAGATGTCAAAAAACTGTGTGAGTCACAAGTTATACAGTTACGAGGCTATTTGAACAGCAAACGAAATGTTGCGCTTTACAGAACCATCTGTCAAGCGGATCTTGAATACACGCCCTTAAATTTGTTCTCAGATGGGGCCTTGAATATTAGGGCAGAGACCATAGAGGAATTAGAAATACAATGGAGGCAGAAAGCCATCCATGGCGAGCACCCCAACACGTTAGACCAAAGTGAAGTGGACAGTGAGGCATCTAATATTTGGCTAAGAAAGGGTGTTCTGTATCCAGAGACGGAAGGATTCGTCATTGCAATACAGGACAAGGTTGTCAGCACCAGGAATTATCGCAAACACGTGTTACAGCGAGTCCATCGAACACATTATTGATGGCTTCGCGTAATGGCTCAGAGAGAATATACGCACAGACATAATGATGTAGCGAGCATTATACATCAACAACTTGCCCTAAACCTAGGACTCTTAAAAGAATGGGTGCCCTTCTATAGATGCATTTCAATTCCCGTTTTAGAAAGCGAAGATTACATCTTATATTGGGATGTTACTATCAAAACGGATCATTAAATCCGGGCCAATCGACCTGACATCGTGATGCGAGAAAAAAAAGTGGAAGAGTCTACATCATCGACATTGCTTGTCCGCTTAACCAAAATTTGCAGTCAACCTATACAACCAAGATCCACAAGTATAGCGAGTATTCAATTGTCTTCTTGAAAATGCATTCCTTAGAGTAGAAAATTTTCTTCTAAGCAAAATTTGTAGTTTTTTAACGTAATGTTTTTAAAGTGTTAGAAATGAAGTCCACTGAAGCCTAGGGCTGCAAAATGGGAGCCCCCTAACCCCAAGTAGAAAAATATAATACCTACATTTTTTACTTTGGTTTCAAAACGTACAAATTATTCGAATTGTTTAAACGCGGTGTGAGGCTTGCGAGAATTGTGGGTTGTCACGCCTGAAAATGTTAGAAAATTACAATTCTGGTATTTAAATGTTAATGATTAGAGAAAATTATAAATTAGTCAGACAAAAATCATGGAACAGTCAGGGAATTTTAAAGATGAATTTTAAGGCGACTCTCTTAAGAGTCCTTTCTTTTAAAAAGAATAATTTGCAGTAGGCCTTTAAATCTAGACACTGCATTTTTAAAAATTATTTTATTGAGGATTCTGAATAATAACCGTAAAAGTTTACGCAAGAAGTATTATAATATTTATAAAGCATGACGATTAAAAGTTTCTATAATGTAAGTAGTTAAAATTAGTAGTAACTTAGAATTAAAACGAATTTAAATAACAATATAGAGAGATTCAATTAATCTAAGTTGGAAATTGTTCAATTTATTTGAAAACTCAAGGCACAGACAAATAAATCTTCAAATACGAAACTTCAGAATTTACAATTTGTTACCTGAAAAAGAAAAAAAATTACATTAACTTTAGAGTTTGAAGTTAAAAGTTTAGGATTTAAAGAATAATTTCGACGTTTTTAATAATAACAACTTGAATAGCAATTTAACAGTTGCAGGTAATTCTAAATGAAATTAGACTTTAAAAATTGGCAGGGTCTATGAGTGCCGAAAAAATCTGGCTGATTATATCGTAATTTCAGTACAAATAGTTCCTTTGCAGGTCCCGCTAATCGCACTGAGAAAGTCCGTCTATTTTTAGAGACCGTTCAAGTATTACCTACCGCGCTTAGGAGGGTCAAAACTGTCAGGAAAAGACTTGACGTAACATTTGATCAGCCCCTTACCGAAATTTCGGTACACGTACCTCCGGCCTTGACAATTATGAATGCCTTAGGAAATACATGAGCCAAATAAAATATAAAATATTTTCATTTAGTTATAAATCTTATTTACTTAGATTTTAAATTAATTCGAATGATAAAACTTTTAAACTTAAAGAATTAAGGTACATGATGGATATACAGTCCAAAGATGGGGAATAAAAAAATTTAACCAAACTTTTAAAAAACATAAAAAAATTTAGGAAACTTGAATCTATGCCAATAATTCAAAAGAAATTAGTTTTATCTATAGAAGTTGAAAATGTAATCCCTTCCAAAAATATAAGCTTCTTATTTTACAAGTTAGTCTGGAAGTATTTCAGATACTGTAAAGGTGTGGCGATTTTTGATATTTTATTTAGTAAAAATATATGATAATTTAATAAATTACTTTGATTTGTAGGTAGGTGGACAGTTATCGTAAATAATGGTGAATTTTAAATAAGCGAATCCATTAATCACGTCAAGATTTTGAAGAGAAGGGGGGGGGGGCTTAACAATCCATGCTTGGGCGTGGGGGATCCCAAAGACTTTCTCACTTAAGTCTTCTCTATCTAAAGAACAAAGAAAAAACAGCTGATTGATTCAGTTAGTCACGTGGTACTATAAGGTGGTGGATACCAAGCGGATATAAATGAGAACTGTAGCAGGGATTTAAGTGCGAAAGGATATAAGGATATATAAGATATAAGGATATAAGGATATAAGGATATAAGGATATAAGGAGCCTGAGAACGGATATTAAAACACTTCCAGTGTGCTTAGTCACTTGGAACATAACGAGATTTATGCCTAATCTCACGTCTAAGTAAGTACGACATATTGCAATACACTTTATAATTTGAATTATTTTCTACTTTTCTACCGTTTTGGACGGTATTTTTACATTCTCATAAGAGAAGGTATTAGATTTGTGTAAATTTTGACCCCATCAGTTTTGGTAAAATTTCCAAGTTTTCAAACCCCCTGAATCCGAATAAAAGGTTTTTACGAATGTGTCTGTCTGTATGCCTGCATGTCTATGTATTTCTGTCTGTCTGTTTCCACAATAACTTTTGAAGAAATTATGGATGATTATAGTATTTAAAATGTTTAACAATTTATTCCGATAACTTTTTTCATAAAACAAAAAATTACAAGATTTAAAGCATTTACAAAATTTCAAAAAACATACGAAAATGAACCTTTTAAGTCAAATAACTTACTGTATGAAAAAAGGCAAGAGAAGAAAAGTTTGATTTCTAAATGATCTACAAGATTATTATAACACTTTTTTGAATTTTCTTGGAAAATGGGATATTTTAATTTTGACAGCCTAAAAAATAATGGAAAATCCAAAAATTACATTTTTTCATGCAAAAATTCCAAAGTATTTCAAAGATTCTCAAATATGCACATGCAAAATATATTGTGTGTGCCATACAGCCACTCTTCGTTCTCTACCCCGCCAATCCCTGCTGCCTTCGATTTTTTCAACTTCCCTATCTGCTTCTCTATCTCCTCGTCGTTCAGCTCCTCTTCATCTACCTCTCTGTTTCTTCTAATCCCCTCATCTCTCTTTCGAGTATCTGACCTTTGAAATGAATTCTTAAAAAATTTCCTCCATTTGTCGCTCCCTATCTTCTCACTTATCCCCACTAGGCTGGGGCGAAAAACCAAAATTGTGCATCCAGGAAACGCCTGGGTGCGGAAAAGTGTCCCAGTCCAATCCGAAACTCCGCGCACTTTGAAATTTTGAAATCGGAGAATATCTTCAGTCTGTTCTTTGAGGGTGAAATCTCGAAATTTCACTCAAAAAGACTAAAACTTAATGTGTTGCAAAAATGGGCTTAAAATCGATACCGATGCTTTCTAAGGGTGACTTCACGATGAAAAGTCATCATAGGGTACTTAGAGGTCCGTACCGAGTCGCCAAAGTCACCCAATGCCAATCCTCATGGAGGGGAAATGGCTCAAAGTTGCGTATTTTCAAGTAAAACGTTTAAATACTTGTGCAGCTCCTAGCTCACTGAGTTCCACTACTTCGAGTGACCCAGAGCCCACCACGTGGAGGTGGCTGCACATCGGGCTCCACCCACGCCCTACCCAACCAAACAACCATATGTAGAGCGTGCTTATTTAAGTCTCAGAGTCATTAATTACATCCACAATGTCTTTCTTAGTGTCAAATAAGTTGATAGTCTTTTGAGAAAGAAGTGTGGCGCATATCTGTCGGTCTCGAGCCTCGGGACCGATGCCTTGTCTGGACACCTCTGTTACCAGTCTAACATTTCTTTCCACCGCTACTGTGTGACAAGGGAAAAATGTAAAGTCCCAGTCTGGTACCAAGCCATCGGCCATAGACAGCTTAGCGGTAAGTTCATCCTCAGTTATAGGAATTAAAACTGGAGGTACGGTAAGTGAAACATCTGTCTGTTTCTAATAAATCATTTCTGTGTAATCATTAGCTCCAAAATTAATTTTTGGCACATTATTGTATCGGTAATTTATTGGCGAACGGTAAGCCTAGGGTCGGTTAACATTCCAAGAAGTATATTTTCTGGCATGGCAGAGAAGCCGTTTGTCTGAATGGAAGTGTTTACCACATTGCGGTACTTTAGAGGAAGAAACCTTGATAATTTGGTTGCTTGGAAAAGGTGCCGACTCACATCAGCGATAGACTTATCCCGTCTGATGTGGAACCACTGAGGTACGTATACTGTGAGTAAGTATTCAACTAATGCTTGCAGTTTGTTTGTGGGTCTTTTTGTTGATATGTATAATCTCAGAATTCTATTTTCAGTTGTTAGCCAGCGACCCATGTTGATGGGGCCTATCTTCTGGGAGGCCAGCTCAGGAGAGCACGCTCCGAACCGTATGGCATCTGATATCTCATAAAGATACCTTTGATCTGAGATGAGATCAGTGGGCTCAAGCTCAGGTAAGTCACACTCAACTTGTTTAGACTTTACAACATCGAGGGTCTCACAAGTTGGAAATTGTCCGCCTATTGGCCCTGAGTATTTGTTCGGACCAGTATTTGTTCGTCAATAAATACGAAAAGACTTCTGAACCATAGCTCATTGAAATGTAATAGACAGACAACCCATTGCAAGGGACGATCAAGTCGTTCCCCTAGTAGACGAATAATTCCTCCCTTCCAGCCTGTATTCGTATTTGTACCGTCACAGCCCACGACTACCACTGCATCGAAGCCTCCATTCAGTTTTGTTGTTCCGTAATTATAAATAGAATCACACTCATCTTGGGCATGGCTCGATGGTGTGACGATATGACCTACGTATTTAGAACCTGGTTCGGCCACCAAAGATATGTGTTCCTCGTTTATAAATCCGGAGGCTGTCAATGTTTTGTCTTTCCGACTATCAAAGTATAAGCCACGAATAGAATCCTCATGGCGTGATTCCTCCTTCAACTTGGAGCCTATTTTGATTTTCTCGCGCCTTATCTTACTTTTATCTATGACTAGACACTCAGGTACTTTTTGAGAAATATACGGGGAGATCATACCTGCTCGATTGGCAGCGAGAAGTACAGACGAGCTTAAATGTGCCGCAGCCCGTTGACTTATACCATATCTTTGAGCAACTACTGCTGCTTCAGATAAGTCAAGTCTGGCTTGAGATTATTTTCTCTGCACAAGTCTGCGTGGTATGTCGTGAAAATCGTCATCATCGGTAGAAGCATCAACCTTTACCTTAATTTCAGGAGGAGGATTATCACCTTCACCTTCCTCAAATAAGGAATCTAAATCTAAAAAGTCTGCCTCTTTTTGCATTACATTCTGCTTTCTTATGTATTCGTTTTATTTCAGAGACATCTACGCTGGCGATTCCCAAAAGTCTTTTACCTCTTTGGTCAAGATAGAAGGCATGCTCTACGGCTGGAACCATCTTTTCCTTGGGACAGGAGCACCTAGACAAGTCAACGCACTTAAAAGCGGCTATCTTAAATAATTCAAAGCAGTACTCTTTGAAGGCGGCGATTTTCTCATCTTTATTACTTTGCGAAGTTGTTTTACTCTTCAATAAATTTTTCAACGTAGTGTATTTTTTATGAAGATTTGTGAGACATTCCTTAATGCGCTGCTCTAAGACCATTGGGATAGAAGCTGATTACCAAATAACTATTAGTTTGGAACGGACTTCGTCGGCAATGGCTCCGAACGAAGGCTCCTTTTCTTTTTCTGAAAGACAGCCTTTTTGCCTTCGAACCTCCTGACAACATCGCAAAACGTCATCCTTCGTTGACAAAACGTTCGGAATAAAATCTTTTGGAGGACCAAATATAGGGCACTGCACAAAGTCTCTCATTGCGAATTTCGACATGCTGTGGCATACAAACCCAGGGATCGCACAATTATTTAAGCGGTTTACTCGATAATACGCAATTTTGAGCCATTTCCCCCTCCATGAGGATTGGCATAGGGTGACTTTGGCGACTCAATATGGACCTCTAAGTACCCTCTGATGACTTTTCATCGTAAAGTCACCCTTGGAAGGCATCGGTATCGATTTTTAACCCATTTTTGCAAAACCTTCAATTTTAGTGTTTTTTAGTGAAATTTCGAGATTTCACCCTCAAAGAACAGACTGAAGATATTATCCGATTTCCAAATTTCAAAGTGCGCTGAGTTTCGGATTGAATCGGGGCACTTTTCCGCACCCAGGCGTTTCCTGGACGCACAATGTTGGTTTTTCGGCCCAGTTCTCTACCCTTTCTTTAATCCTTTTCATTACATTCTTATTGTACACTGTTACAAACTTATACATCACCCCTCCTATCTTTATCTGTAGCCTCCACCTATACCCCCTTGGCAACTTTCGCTATACTCTATCCAATTCCTTTCTCTCTACCCACGCCTCTACCAGTTTAATCACATCAAATTCCTGAATATACCTCCATTAATCCTCATCTTTCTTCTTTGCCCCTGCTACGTTCCAGTACAACACCTTTAACATTCCTTTACCCTACTTCCCCCGAAACAAATTGTCCTGCACTTCCTTCAACACCTCCTTCTCCTAGTCCCATACCCACATTTTCTCGTCTATTTTTATTTTCCGATACCCTACCTTCACTGCTCTTCCTTCGCTCCTCTCCTTTCTAGCCCTGGCATTTAGCACTCTCTGATCATCCCTTTCCTTGCTCGTCAAATCTTGATCGATAAAAACCTTATTGTCCTTTATCCTATTTTTGTTACGCATTACCCCTCAAATTTTTCTTCCCAGATCTCCAATTCCACCACCGTCACTTCATTCTCCTTTCTTCCCTCCATCCCAAATTTCCCTACCTTGCCTTTAACCCACCCTATATTCTATAGCAGCGCTTTTACCCCGCCCCTTTCTTTCCCTCTCTTAAGCTTCAATCCTCTTATCACTATATTATTTCTCCAATCTGCCTTATCTTTTCTCTCCATTCTCAACTCCATTGCTCGTATCCTTTCCCTATCCGCTCTCTACTCCTTTCCATTCCTACGCTCTCCCACTTTCTCTTCTATCATGATCTCCACTTTCTCCCAAATACCTTACTTCTCACCCACCCCCCTGTTCACTGCTACCATTCGCGACCTACCCTCCACCTTATCCAGCTTTTTTCCCGCCCTTTTCTTCCACATCCTAATATCTTCTTCCATCTCCTTTATTTTATCCTCTTTTTCCTTCCTTACCGACACCAACTTCCTCTGTAATCGTTCTACTTTTCCCTTCAGTTCTTTACCTTCCTATCCCCATCTCTCATCTCTTACCCTTAGGTCCTCCCTGATACTTTCCATTTGGTCCATAGCCCCCCTTGCGTCCTCCCTTAACCCTCTAATCTCGCCTATCAGCACCCCGATAGCCTCCTTCTTCATCTGCCCCTCCATTGGGGGGGGGGGGGCTAAATGTTCGTACGCTTTTTTTAAAGGAATCTCTAGCGCGCTTTTCTTCGGACTCTATTTCCTTTCGCTTTTTATCTTCAAGAGATCTTCCCCTTCACTTGCACTGGACGCTCTCTTCTTTGCCTGATCGCTTCTTCCGCTAACATTCTTTACCTCCCTGACGCGCCACTTGACACCGGGCCACGCAAATCTGGCCGTCGTGTCCCTCTGGAAATTTCCTTACCGTCTACTTCACTACCAGCACAGCCAGTACTCTCGCTGCCCACCTCCCGCTCGTCCGTCGATAACTATAACCTATCCATACACAAAAGTACTCACTACCACCACAGATGTCTCTTAAGGCTGCTGCCGCTTACCGCCCTAAAATTTCAGTTTCTTTGCCCTATTTCACCTCTCACATCCCCTTTAGCCACCCTTTTCTCACCCCCAACATCTCCCATCACTACAAGAACCTCTCTTGCCCGCCATGAAGGCATAAAACCCTAAACACAAAACTACCCCGCTCCCCTGGAAACCTAACCTCACTTTCCCTATTTAGCTGAATTCCCCCTCCCAACTACAATGTAAATTAATTTCTATCTTCCCAATGTACCCTTCACAACCGTACTCACCTCCTAGACTTCCACCCTCACACTCCACTCACACCTTCCACACAAACTTTGTAAAAACTTCTCACCGCCTGTCACTGCACACCTTCTCACTAGCGCCACCAACATGCAAGTCCTATATATATATATCGCAGCAACGTCTGCGAAACCATGCTGAACTACTTCGTAAAAGGGGCTATGTAAGCGGAACGCCTACTCTACCACAGCTAGAACAAGCCGGCAACAAAGAAAGAGAGGCGACACTAAGACCAACCGCAGGCAGGCATCCAATAGATGAAGAGCGATGCTTTACGACCCGGAGAAACATCAACACCAAGGTTTCTCTCAAGCCTAAAGATCTGGCTGAAATGGATGACGAGCTTCGCAAACATTTCTCCGGTGAATCCGACCTCTGGGCTATCAATTATTGTGTGTATAATGCAGCGAGAGCTTTGGCTGATGCGAACCGTAAAACAAAAGCAACGGCTGATCATAAGACCAAAAGACGAATGCATCAACTTGCCATAAAGATAGGCTGGGCGAGACAGTACGCGTCCCGCATTCAATGTGTGATTGACTACA